>NC_067493.1:4576989-4876989 GCF_947179515.1 Apodemus sylvaticus | reverse complement strand
AGCTTGCTGAGGGAGAAAGGGCTAGAACTTGAGACCTGTGATGGTGGAGACTGCCCTGACCAGCATCCTGCTTCTCACAGACCCAGGAACCTAGGATGCTGGGCGTGGCTTCAAAAGGCTTTTGGCCAAAAGAAGAAAAATAAGTGCACAAGCCACCCAGAACTCTGTTTGGAGTCCAGGAGCCCTGATGCCTGCTAAGACCTGAAATTAGGGGATCTTCTGTCAGCTCCTCTATTAAAGCAAATGCACACACAAGGCAGTTGTGTCTTTGCAGCCATCTGGTGTTTGCTCTTTTCTTTACATCTTTCTTAATACAAGTGTTCAAAAGCTGGAAATTTGTGTTCTTATTGAAATGGCCCTGGGGAAAAGATGAAGCATAGAGTGGACCCAGATGAGGATGTTCTACTCTTTCCTACCTTTGGTTACAGGAGTAACTGGTGGTTTGTTTTTAAAAAAAAAGTCCTTAGGAGACTTTGACATCCTGGTTTTCATGTCTGCTGAGACACAAAACAACCACCACACAGGGAGTAGCCTTGAGCACGTTGGGAAACCACTCTGCTTAATCAACATGGTTGAGGAGTGATCTACTCAGTACTTCCATTACAAATTAATCTATGGGTCCACCTACAACTTCCACTTTACCCCTTCTTCATTCTGTGTAGACTAGTCTAGCCCTGAACTCAGATTTACTTTGCTTTATCTCTCTAGTATGGGGATTAGAGGCCTGTGCCACGACTTCTGCACAGGAGATTCTTTCTATTTTCAGCAATTTCCTTTGGAAATTTCTGCTTCACAAGGGAACTCACCTGCAGAAACTGGACAGGCTAAGATGGAAGCTCAGGACAGTGCTGGCCCTGACACAGAAAACCCAGCTCCCTGGCCTCGACTGTGTGTCTTTTAAGTGCTTCCAGTCTTGGAAGAGCTTCAGCTTTTACAAGCCTTACTTCTATTGTTGGTCTTCCTAGCAGTTGAATCCCTCAGTAGGCTAAGCCCTGTACCAGGCTAAAGAATGAGTTCTTACATTTGACTCTCTGAACTTCATTTCACAGGAAGTGTATGTTGCAAACAATAGACACTGCACAGAAATACTGACCAGCAGGTTTTCCTTTGAATATTCATTATTTTCTGTCATTCACATCACCTAGAACTTTCAAGAGAGGTGGGAAGACTCAGGTAATACATCTTGGATTCACTGAGAGAATGACTCATCCCTGGGCACCAGGCTGTTCTGTCAGCATTTAGGAGCGCACCATGGGTTCGAATCAAGTCCTATTGTAGCTTGCTGGGCATAATCTGATTTGGCTGACAAAACGAAAGCACCAAGATACAAACTCATGAACGCTGTTGGAAATGATTTCATCTCGCACAAGCCAACAGCCAAGAAGAACTTGGTTGTGGGGGAAATCCACAGTTAATAGAACTCTGAACTTCTAAAGATGTGCACAGACCATTGCCATTCCTCTCTGGAGGCAGAGCAGCCCCACAGCGATCCCTACTGTGAAGAAGTGGCAGCACCTGGACCTCAGAGTCAGAGCTGTGGATCTATGGATCATTGTACATACTGGCTGCTTTTTTGGTCAGAACTCGAGCTGTGGACTCTACAAGTGTAGACAAGCTGACAGGGGGACTCACTCTGGACCTGCCCTGCCAGGATTCCAAGACTCTCGTAAAACTCGGCGTGTATGAATGAGTCAACCGGGGTCGTCCTGTGTTTTCCCTGTCTGTCAAATGTACTTTTTGACCATGGCCTCAAGGCAACAGGGAAACTACAGCTAGATGAAATGACAAGCTGAGACAGAATACAAGTGGAGCATTGTCTGTGCCATCTGGAAAATCTTAGGCAAACAGAAAGGAAAGCAGCTGCAAGGAGTTCTGTGTTTGCAATGAATATTTTACATTGCATGAGAGGGGGACAATGTAGGGAGTCTTGGCACACTTGTAGGGCCGAATGGGTCATTTACCTATGGTAGACAGAATTAAGTCTGCTTTTTGAAATGTCAGGAGGCTGAGCTGTCAGGAAAAAAATTCTCTGCACCTGCAATAAATCTCCATCCTCGAACCTGGGCACCATGTGCTTTGGTCTGCCTTTAGGAGCACAAGTTCCAGAACCAGAGCTCTCTGCAGAATTCCACCTCTGCCTGCCAGTCACTCAATCCTGTCAGCACAGCAAAGCTCAGAGGAACAAAAACACATATGAGATATAAAATCACCTTCGAAAAACATCTCAGGCCTGCTGACAGCCTAGCTGAACTTGGCTTAGGGGAGAAGTCATAGCTACTAGAGAAGGGGATCCAAGTTGTGAGCACGGAGATCACCACCACCTGCAACGCCCTCTGTGGTGAAGAATTCACTGGTCTGCAGCTCTGTATGAGAACTGAAGATCTGCAAAAGGAGATTTTAGGCTTCTAGCCAGGCCTCATTCCATGGTTCTGGCTCCTGCATTGCCCTCAACAATCACAAACATCCTGCATGACAATGGTTCCTTGGAGGATCCAAGCTAATTCAAATAATATAAAATAATAAAATAACAACCCTACTATGAGTTACATCTGTTAACTCCTATCTGTTATTTTGTAGATCACTAACATTTCCCTGGCACTATAGTTCTCTTCCCACCTCGTTGGAACTCACTTTGTAGACCAGACTACTAACAGAGATCCACCTGCCTGATTCACTCACATAGTGTTTGGATTAAAGGTCTGAGTCGCCACACCCAGCAGAAGACTCTCACCTTTAACCCAGAGATTGAATCTGGAACACACACTTTTAATTGGGGCCACAACTTCATCTTGAGGCCTACATAAGAACACAGAGGAGGTCAGTTTTCACATTGCCTGCTTGCTCTCTCCTGGATAGCAAGACTTAGGACTTCCCTGGCATTATTGATTACTTGTCTGTAATTCCATCTTCTACTGAACACCTGCTGAGACATCCAGCTTCAGGGACTGAGAACTTCTGGATTCTTGGACTTTGCTTCCCATCCAGCTGTTGTGGAATAAGGCAGACTGCATCATGTAAGTCATTCTAATATATTCCCTATCAGGAAATAGTGAGTGAGAGATCATTCTATGTGATGTTTTCTTTTTTAAAACAGGCACCCCAAGTAGATTTACTGAACCATGAGCCTTTCCCCCATTGCCTGTTTCATCAGTCCACTATAATTTTAACTCTAGACAATTGCATCAGAGTGATAGGACGTTAATTTGAGAAGCTACACTCCTTTCTTGTTTGATTTTTTGTTTTTTCAACCTAGGTTTTCCTGTGTAGCCCAAGCTGTCTTGAAACTAGTTCTCACGACCAGGTTGGCTTTGAGATCAGAGATGTACTGCTTCTGCTCCTATTCCCAATCTGTTTCATTCCTTGTAGGGGTGGAGATTAAAGTCTTTTATTTGAGACAGGTTTCTCTGTGTAGCACTGGCTGTGCTGGAACTCACTTTGTAGACTAGGCTAGCCTCAAACTCAGAAATCCCCCTACCTTTGCCTCCCGAGTGCTGAGATTAAAGGTGTGTACCACCACTGCCTGGCTGAGATTAAAGTCTTGCACCACCAGACTGGGCAGAATCTTGCCTCCTTATTCAATGCAAATAGATGCTAGTATTGTGGGTTTAACACCCAGTTTTCCACAGTGTACTCCTTGGGTGGGTATAATTAACTAATTGGATACTTCTATATATCAGAAGGTCAAGGACTTACTCTCAGCATTCCATGGATAACCTGAAGGTTCTGAGGGAGTACCTCCTCAGTTTTGTCAAAAACACAGCAGATTCCAAAGAGCATGGACTGTTGATTGCACGTGATTTGCCAGCTGTGAGTTCAAGATCTTCCACGTCTCATGCACTTTCTTTCTGTGGAGAGACAAACCACAGTGTTGATGATGGCTGGATTATTGATTGGGTCTATACTCCTTTTACTATGTATTTGAGAACTTAGACAACCTGAGACACAGCAGCAGATTGAATTGTATCATGAAGGGCCCAGAAGTCTTGCAGACTGAGAATCACAGGGAGCCACAAGTGTCCTCAAGAGATGTGGACAATGACAAAGTCAAAGGTATAGAGGAGCCAGACCAACCCTTGACAAGTTTATTCAGGGAGAAAGGCCTGGAAATTGAGACCTGTGATCGTGAAGGCTGCACTGACCAGGATCCTGCTTCTGACATTTCCAGGAATCTAGGCTACTGGGCATGGCTTCAAAGGGCTTTTGACTATATGAAGAATTGAAAAACAATCACCCAGAACTCTCTTTGGGGTCTTGGAATCCTGAAGCCTGCTGAGACTTGTAATTAGGGGATCTTCTGTCAGCCCATGCCAAGGCATCCCTTCCTCCTGAGATTACCAGACACAAGACAAGTTATTGTACAGAATAGAGTTTATTCAGGGCATGGAGAGGGGAGTTAAGAGGGAAGTAGAGGCAGAGAAAGGCAGAGAGATGGAGAGAGTAGAGAAGCAGAGGCGGCCATGACCATGTGGGGAGAGGGGGAGGGGAGAGGAAGGGAGGGGAGCCTAAGAATGGGCAAGAGAGAAGCTGAAAGTGAGAGAATAAGAGAGGGTGAGGGGCAAGCAGACGCTTTAATAGTGCACCAGACCTACCTGGCTGTTGCCAGGTAATGGTGGGGCGGGGCATAGCTGGCTGTTGCCAGGTAACAGTGGGGTGGAGCTTAGACAGAATCCTAACAAGGGGGAGGTGCCTCGAGGCGTGGCTGTAAGGGACGGCCTTGGTTGTCTTAACTGGTGTGGGAAGCCCCACCCACTGTGGGCAGCACCATTCCCTGGCTAGGATCCCGGGCAGTTTGTGGAAAGGGTCTGAGCAGCAGCAGGCGTTCATTGCTCTTGGCGTCCTGATTATTTACACACCTGATGTGAGTGAGCAGCTGCTTCACACTTCAGAGTGGCATTGCCCACCATGAGGGATTTTACTGTGAACCGGGAGCTGGAATAAACCTGTTCTCCTGACAGAGTATTTTATCAAGCAACAGCAGTGATTAAGATACTTGTGAATTGACCTTTATTCATTCAAGGTCACAATGAGAGGTAATTTTGTGTTTTGTTTAAAGAATTTTTTATTAGATATTTTCTTATTTACATTTATTTTTTTGCTTTTGGTTTTTTTTTTTTTTTTTTTTTTTTTTTTTTTTTTTTGTTATTTTGAGACAGGGTTTCTCTGTGTAGTCCTGGCTGTCCTGGAACTCACTCTGTAGATCAGGCTGGCCTCGAACTCAGAAATCCACCTGCCTCTGCTTCCCAAGTGCTTTTTAAATTTTTTTTTATTTTTAAATTTATTTATATTTTATATATTTTATATTATATATTCATATGTTTATATTTATATTTTATTTACATTTCAAATGCTATCCCCTTTCCCAATTTCCACTCTGAAAACCCTCTATTCCCTCCTCCCTCCCCATGCTCACTCACCCACCCACTCCTGCTTCCCTGACCTGCTATTCCCCTACCCTGTGGCAATGAGCCTTCACGGGTCCAAGGGCCTCTCCTCTCATGGATGACCGACCAGGCCATCCTCTGCTACCCATGTGGCTAGAGTCATGGGTCCTTCCATGTGTATATTTTAGTTGGTGGTTTAGTCCCTGGGAGCTCTGGAGTTACTAATTAGTTAATATTATTGATTCTCCTATGGGACTGCACACCCCTTCAGCTCCTTGTGTCCTTTCTCTAGCTCCTCCATTGTTGACCCCGTGCTCAGTTCAATGGCTGGCTGAGAGCGTCCCCCTCTGTTTTTGTCAGGCACTGGCAGAGACTCTCAGGACACAGCTATATCCGGCTCCTGTCAGCAAACACTTGTTGGCATCCACAATAGTGTCTGGGTTTGGTACATGAGCTGGTTACTGGCCCCAATATGCTTGCATTACACTAACTCACCCAAACTTTTATTGCAACAACACTGAAGGTAAGAGGAGGCCCTTTGTCCACAGTCCAGCTATGCTGGCAGGCCTCGAGGGGGCCACAAGATGACTCACAAATTTGGCCAGAGTGTATGAAAAAATAAAAGAGAGAAAATAAAACCCCTACAGCTTTTTTAGATTGTGTCATGGAGACATTTTTGACAATACACGCCCATGGACCCTGAATCACCAGAAGCAAAGGCAGCAGTGGCTTGAGCTTTTGTCAATCAGGGCACACCAGCTATGAAGACAAAGCCCCAGAGGGTGGAGTAGTTAGGAAAGAGTTGTCTAAGAGATTTGAGGACAGTGGCAAAGAGAGTATTTAATGGAGGACAGACTGCAGAGGAGACGCAGATGAGAGGACAGAGCAACAGACTGGAGACCTGGGAAAGATCCTGTTGTCAGCCAAGGCCAAATCAGAAGACCATAAGTGATACCTAAAAAGTATAGCCTTAATAAATGAGAGAAGGGAGCCCTAAGAATCAAAAGTGCCCCCACCACGAGACCAGGGTTACCCTAAAAGTAAAATGGAAACCCATCAGCTTTTGATGAAAAAGTGCAGCATACTGTCTTGCTAAAACCTACAGACAGAGTCTCTCCATCAGTTTATAAATGACTTCCCAGTGGTAACAGAAACAAAGAAATGCAGGACCTCTTAGATGCATTTAAAAACCCTGACTATTTAAGCCTCTGGGGGAAAAAAGCCTTACTCTGTCAACTTTGGTGGCCTTTGTAGACTTGAGAAACGCATACTCAGACCAGGGTTCCTGGCATTAGACAATGGCCAATGTATCACCAATTGGCAGGAACCTGCCCCCTCCCTGTTTACACCTCAGTTCAGCAATGGCCTCCTGGTTAAAGATGATGGCAGAATGACTCATTGTCAGCCTCTTTCCTTGATGCCCCCAGGACAACTTCTCAGCAGACCTGATACTAGACCTTGACCTCCCTGGATGGGCCTCTGTATGACTCTTCAGATAGATGCAGGGGTAACAGTATTCACAAATGGCCACAGCCTCATTCCGGATGGACAGAGTTAAGCTGGGGTAGTGGTGGTGTCAAATACCAAGATCACATGGGCAGAATCACACCTGTCAGGAATGTCAGCCCAGAAAGCTGAACTAGAAGCTATGAAAACATCACTAGAACTGAGAAAAAACAAGACACAGAGGGCTGGTGTGTCATTGCTACCTCTCATATCCATGGGGCCATTTATAAGGAGAGGAGCCTTCTGATGAGAAAGGACTAAACTCCATCCCAGAGAGAAAAAAACATAAGCCCAGTGGGTGGCCCCAATAAACTGGGATTTTCATGTCCTTGATTGCAACAGGCCCAGGAGACCCCACACTCTGATCAGACAAAACATGTGATCTTGGCCAAAAACCTGTTGATGTCTCAGTGTTGTAAGAGATGAGGGAGGACAGCTAACTGACTACTAATTGTATGAGATAAAATGTTTATACACAGAAATAGAGGAAGAAATGAGAGACTTTCTAGAGTTCAATGCAAATGAATGTGCAACATGCACAATCTCATGGAAAATAAAGAACATGAAAGTGGAGCTAAGAAGAAAGTTCACAGCACAAAATTCCTACATGAAAAAAAAAAACAACCTTTCATCCTGGTAAATTAACAGCATGATTTAAAGCCTACAACAGAAAGAAGTGAGGAAGCAATGAAAACAGGGAAGAGAAATCAAGAAATTATCGCTATAGAGCTGAAACCAGTAAAATAGAAATAGAAGAAGAATCATTGAAACATGGAGTTGGTCTTTTGAGCCTTTTATTACACCAGTTTCATGAACCTTTATTAAAATATAAAGATATCCAAATTAATGAAACCTAAAATGAAATGGGGAGGAAATAACATGCAATGAAGAAATATAGAGAGTGGTAATGACATAGTTTTAAAAAGGGTGAACTCCACCAAGGTGGAAATTATAAAAGAAATGGTTAATTTCCTCAATAGATTCCACTTACCAAAATTAAAATAAACTAAGAAAATCAACTTAAACAGACATAAATTCCTAGGAAAACTGAATTCATTAAAAACATGCCACCAATATGAGCCTATGTCCACGAGTTTTAGGGTAGAATCCTACCAGACATTCAGAGAGGATTTAACAAGAATTCAGTGTATTCAGCAATATAGAAACAAAATAAATATTAGCCAATTTATTTTCTGAACCCATGATTACTCATATATCCAGTCAGGTAAGACTAAGCAATAAAAGCGAATTACAGACCAATTATCCCTAAAACCACAGATGCAAAATTACTAAATAGACAAAATAAATACAATAAAATATAAAACACATCAAAAGATTATTATATTCTTAAATAAATACATTATGATAAAATTCGTAGTGTGATGAAAGATACAAGGGACATGCCTAAACACAAAAATGTCTCTTTACACCAAGCCTATAGCCAACATTAAATTAACTGGAGAGAAATTCAAATTAATTCCACTAATTCCAAAACTAGACAAGGTGGTCCATTCTCTCTATATCTATCTATCCAATATATTATGTAAAAGTTTAGCTAGAGCAATAAGGAAGGTAGAAGGTAATACAAATTACAAAAGCGGAACTAAAATTCTTTTTCTTTGAAGAAGATATGATAGTTTATATAAGTGAGGAAAACTTTACAAAGGCAGTTCCTAGAGCAGATGAGTACTCTCAGCGAAGTTGTTGGATTCACGATTAACTAAAAGTGAAAATAAACATTAGTGGCCTTTGTATGTAAAAATGAGTTTGCAAGAGCAAATAAAATAGAGAGATAACATAAAATTTGAATTGATTGTTGACACTTGTCACATTTTTTTCTACATAATAAATAACCCAGAGTAACTAAATAAAGGTGTGTTGGCTAAGAACTTACCAAAATCCTTTTAAGCACAGTTTACTTTGGGTATTCTTGAAGATTCTCAAAAAATACTATGATATTCAAAGGCTTTAATACATTAATTAGATGCTAAAGAGTTTACTCTTGTATAAAGATACTAGAAAGAACAAAACTTCACCACATTGACTATGTTTATGAGGTTTCCCTGCATTACGACATTTTCTCATGGTTTCTAAGACTACTGTGGCATGCAAAGACCATCATTACCAAATGGAATATTCATAGCATTCTGTCCGGGATGTATTTTTTTATTCATTCATAGATAACTTTTGTGAAAATATTGTATCACATGATTATAATTATAAGATTTCTCTTCAGTATATGTCCTGTTATATATTTAAAGATGACTATTATATACAAATTTTGGGAACAAGCAAAAGAATCTTGTTCTAAGGACTACCTTTTTGTTGATAATGTACATTTAATCATCAGTTGAAACTAAGGTCAACTCCCAGGTCATAGGGGACCTGCATGCTTAACAATATCTGGCAAGCTTCATGATTTGTTTTGTTCCCTGAAACATAATGACTGTTCCTAATCCTGATTTCTGTTATTCATGGTTTATTCCTCAAAATAAAATTCCTGTTCTTAACTACAAAAGAACCAGTGAGTGTGATAGACTAAAACTTACATTCCGTGTCGTTTCATGTAAAGTAACAACAGAAGAAAATCCTCATTGGTGGGAAATGTAGCTGTATCTTAGCATGGACATTTGTGGTTTTCAGATTTGAAATCTCTGACTCAGGGTGGAGACAGAATGGGGTGATTCAGATAAGCCACTTAATATATTTCTCAAGGATGCATTAATCACTAAAGATTTGACCACAAAATATTCTTATCATTTGCGTTATCCTGGTGTTTGAATTGTGTTGGAACTCTGTGAATCTCATAACATAAAGGCTTTACCACATTGCTAGCATTCATAGAATTTCTCTCCAGTATGAATAATTTCATAATGATGAAGACTATAGAGGTGTGCAAAGGCTTCATTATACTAAACACATTCATAAAGTTTCTCTCTAACACATATTCTTTCATGAAGACTACAGAAGTGTGCAAAGTCTTGACCACATTAAAAGAACTCACAGTGTTTCTGTTTTATCATGTCCATTGCTATGAAAAGTCATAATGAACAAGGCAACTCCTATAAAAGCAACAATTTATTTGGGGCAGGCTTACATTTTCAGAGGTTTATTCCATTTTCATCATAGCGGGATGCAGACAGTCTTGATGCTGTAGAAGAAGCTGAGAGTTCTGCATCTTTATCCAGTGGCAGCTAGGAAGAAACTGTCTTCCAGGGACCTAATATGGGGGTCTCTTCAGCACTTGTTGGAATTTCAAACTCCATACCACATTGATGCACTTCCTCCAACAAGGCCACACCATCTCATAATGCCACTCACTTAGCTTAGCATATTTAAACTACCACATTCCACTGCCTGGCCCCCATATGATTCGTCGAACTCATTAGTGTATAGGGATCATACTTAAGCATGCAAAATACTACCTTAAAAGTCCCAATCCTCTATAGCAGTCTCAAAAATGTTAAGAGTCCAAAGTTCAAAGAGTCTTCTGAGATTAATACAATAATGTAATAGTAATCACATATATTTTCAAAAACAAAAACCGCATCATATGTCTTCATATAAAGAGGATACACTTCACCCTTTTTCTAAAGGTCATTGTGAGGAAACGTTGTATCTAAAAAAAGACCAAATGCAGCTGAGCAATCTCTAAACCTTGGACGTCCAGGTATCATGTCAAAGCATTCCTCTGATCTATAACTCCTTTCTGCATTGTTTACTGAAGCACAATTGTTTCACTTCAAGTGGTTTTATTTCCTTAAAGCAGTTTTCCTGAGCAGGTAACACACAGTTCTAATATCTCAAAATTTTGGTTTCTCCAATATAATTACAATATCACAGCTTCCTGTTTCAATGTCTGGGATCCACACATGATCATCTCTGGTCCTCTAAAGAGACTGGGTCACTTTTACAGCTCTGCCCTCTCTATCACTCTAAGGTCTGGTTGACTCCACTCTCCTGCTCCTGTTGTTCTTGATGCTCATCCCATGGTACTTACATCTTCAGGATGCTGGGTTCTTCTGCTGCAAAAATGCTTAACCCATAGCCTCCCTATGATTGCTCAATGATCCCAAGACTCAGCTGCTCTGCATGACAACTTGATGCATTCAAAACCAGTACCTCTTGGGTGATTCTTATACACGAACAAGTCCAGCTGCACCACTAGGTCCAACCTTGAATATCACTGGAACATAACCTCTTTTTCACTCAGAAAACACTACCCAGAAGATTTTACCTCAGTGATGCCTATTTCTTCCCCATCACCTCTAATTCTTGAATTACATCTATCCAGCATTAATTGTCTCATTAGTCCCTTCTATTATTGCCTCTAAATCCAGATCCACATAGACAAAGCTGCTGAGTTCTGCCACTTGATGTGGCTGAAACATGGACACTTCCATTACATTATCATCCACTTTCTATTTTTCAAAAACTTCACTGCCTAAGCTTGGCGATCCTAGAATTTGTCAGTATCTTAACCTTGAACTCAGAGATCTCCAGTGCTCTGTCTCCTGAACTCTGGGATAAAAATCATGCAACACCATACCTGGAACTAAGATTTTCCTTTCAGATATTAAAGTGAAAACTCATAATAGCAATCAAGTTCCCTTCTCAGTTTGACACATACATGTATCGTCATATCCACACATGAAAAAAATAACCAGATAATAATAGTTCCTAACATGATATAGTTCACTTTTATACAACTTCAAATCCATATGTTTAGGTGGATGGAATCTTGCCTTAATGTAACCATTTCTTTAATACCACTGAATATCCTTTATCACAGGCTTTAGCTTCCTTCAATGTCCTGATGATGCCTTGCATTTTGAACCTTACATTTTTTATTTTTCATTTCTTAGTTTTCCATACTTGTTGAAAACTGTAAGGCCAAATTGTATGTGGTGATTTTCAAGACTTACTTTGTCAAAGCAATCTCTTTCACATAACCTTAAGGAAACTCTTTAGACAAGGGTAAAAGGCAGCAATCTTCTTTGCCAAGGCATAAAAAGGAACATCTCCAGAGTGGAAATAATCCCAAGCACCAATGTCTATCATATTCCTAATATTATAGCCCCCTAACTCCCACTTAGTTCATGACTATTTTCAGTAGGTTTCTTTCTAGCACAGAGAATTTGCAGATATCGCCCTTCTGAATATACTTTACCACACTGATTACATTAATGAAATGTCTGTCTGGTATGTGTTCTTTGATCATAGTGGAAATGAATGGGTGTTGCAATGGTTTTACTGCATTGATTATATTCGTAAGGTTTCTCTCGAGTGTGTGTTTTCTTATGTCTTTGGAGATTACTGTGACGTGAAAAGGCTTTACCACATTGATTACATTCATAAGGTTTCTCTCCAGTATGTGTTCTTTTATGATTTTGGAGATCACTGGGTCTTGCAAAGGCTTTACCACATTTGTTACATTCATAAGGTTTCTCTCCAGTATGTGTTCTTTTATGTCTTTGGAGATCACTGTGACGTGCAAAGGCTTTACCACATTGATTACATTCATAAGGTTTCTCTCCAGTATGTGTCCTTTTATGATTTTGGAGATCACTGGGTCTTGCAAAGGCTTTACCACATTGGTTACATTCATAAGGTTTCTCTCCAGTATGTGTTCTTTTATGATTTTGGAGATCACTGTGACTTGCAAAGGCTTTACCACATTGGTTACATTCATAAGGTTTCTCTCCAGTATGTGTCAGTTTATGTCTTTGGAGATTACTGTGATGTGAAAAGGCTTTAAAACATTGAATACATTCATAAGGTTTTTCTCCAGTATGTGTTCTTTTATGATTTTGGAGATGACTGGGTCTTGCAAAGGCTTTACCACATTTGTTACATTCATAACGTTTCTCTTCAGTATGTGTCAGTTTATGTCTTTGGAGATGACTGTGCTGTGCAAAGGCTTTACCACATTTGTTACATTCATAACGTTTCTCTTCAGTATGTGTCAGTTTATGTCTTTGGAGATGACTGTGCTGTGCAAAGGCTTTACCACATTGATTACATTCATAAGGTTTCTCTCCAGTATGTGTTCTTTTATGATTTTGGAGATGACTGGGTCTTGCAAAGGCTTTACCACATTGGTTACATTGATAAGGTTTCTCTCCCGTATGTGTTCTTTTATGACTTCGGAGATTACTGTGATATGAAAAGGCTTTACCACATTGATTACATTTATAAGGTTTCTCTCCAGTATGTGTTCTTTTATGATATTGCAAAGTACTGCGCTGTGCAAAGGCTTTACCACATTGATTACACTCGTAGGGTTTCTCTCCACTATGACTTCTTATGACACTGCAACGATAATTAACAAATGTGAAATCTTTAGTACATTCATTACTATGACCAATCATTAATCAATATGAATTATGATTACAATTTGGTCTAATGGTAAGGAAGCATTAGATCTTATGATTTTAGCACTTTGTATGTTCATGGTGTTCTCCCTCATCATGAATTAGTCAAGACACATGTGATGGTTATTACATGGCTCATATTTATAAGATCCTATTTTAATATGGTATTTTTATATGATGTATTTCAGCTTTTTGAATAAACTTTGAACAAATCTGGTCTTTATAACACTGACTGTATTCATAGTTTTAACTGTACTGTGAAATACAACACATTTGACTGTGAAGCAGGACACACAGAATTTCCAAATTCCTAGTACACATCGACTTTTTTTACACTATGAGTTTTGGGATGTTCCCCATAAAACTAGAAAAACAATTAATTTCGAATATCTGTCATATTCTTAATGTCTATCAAAAGCAGAATACTCCGTATCTTCTCATTGTTTTAGAAAAAATAATTTTATGTTGCTTCTCACAATATCCCTATGCTCACATGCTTTCTATCCATCGGGACACATGATATACCTCATTGAAAAAAATTGACAAATGAAAAGTTTACACATTACATTTACACTGTTTGATTTTGTATTCCTCATAACATGTGCAATATAGATTAATGTTTCTCCACAACAGCATTCTTGGTTCTCATAAAATGCCCTCTCACAAAACTTAACCACATTACTACAAGAATATGAGTATCACTAATTTTACTATGGACTATTTGCTTACTAGAATGTTTAGGATATAAATTTATCAATATTCAACGTGCAATATCTAAGTACTATGGGACTATATAAATTGGCAGGTCCACAGCACAGCTGTACCATAGCTACTTATCAAGGGGATACACAAATCAGATATTGGATCTTATAATCATAGTTACACTTAAAGGACTGTTATTTCACACTTTTGCTTTTCGCTGGAGATTCCAAAAGATATGAAAAATTCCTCGGAAGCAAATTTGTATCATCTTCCACATGAAAATTACCTTTCATGTCTTAAACTACTTTGAAAATGTTCTTCAAGGTGATGGTCTTCCCAATTATAGCCTAAAACACAATATAAGAAATTAAATGATATTCTATTGGAAATTAGGAAAAATTCAAGGTATTGTGAATTTTCACTGCACAATGAGAGTTACATTGAAAATTTACTGAAACTGAATTATTCAGTTCTATTTCATTATTCACAATTAAAATAATTGAAGACCATCAATAAACAATAAACATTTGTTTTCTTTAGAAAAAAATAAATCTAACCTATAGCTTTGAGGTTCAGGTAGGTTTCCAACATCACATCTTTGTAGAGATTCTTCTGGGAAGGATCCAGCAAATTCCACTCATCCTCAGTGAAGTTCACATGCACATCATCAAAAGTCACTGCATCCTAAATATCCCATATATGTGTACAACACAAAGCATGATACTAACATCAATGTAAAGGAAATGCATGTCTTTTCAAAAACGTACTCATATAATTTTGGCATTGCTCCACTTATATATTGACTCATAATTTACAATCACTGTGTCATTTTAGAAGGAGCTTCATTTATAAGATTCACCTGTGTTTCATTTGGACACTTTGAATAGGATACAGCCTTGCAAGAGAAATGCAAATTGAGAGAGAAATGCACGGGAAATTCCATAATACTGAGCATGCATCTGAAAAATTGTAAGAACAATTACTAACTACAAAAGTGGTGGACAAGCCGGGTGTATTTGCCCATGTCTGTAATCATAGAGGTACAGGAAGGCGTATGTCACAGAACTGGATGCCGGCATGGCCTATGTAATGTGCTCTAGGAGAGCAAATGTTATATATTAAGTCCCTCAATCTCTACAAAAATCAACCAAAGAAACAAAAATGATAAAGAACTCACAGTTCTTTGCTAAAAGTTCCCACAAATGATAATACATTAACTTCAGATCCATATTCATCTTTTAGATAAATGAAGTGCCACAGTTTAAACTATAACATTAATAAAATTTTACTAAAAGGGAATGCATGCTTAAACAGATACAAAGGAACAGATGAAAATATAGTAATATAAATTTTGATCATAAATAAACAATATAGGGCAGGAGAGGGCTCAGCAGTGGAAAGCTCTAGCTGGTCTTCTACATTGTGTTGGTCAATTTCTCACATACACATGGGGGCCAACAACTACTAATTACTTCAAGATCAAGAGTTCTTAGGCCACCTTATGACAAGAGTAAAGAAGAGACATGCTATACATATTCATACACATAGGCAACATATTATTTAGTCAGACATTTCATAAGAATCACAAGTGTGAGGAAGGTCATCATACACCTGGAATCCAAGGACCCTGAAGGCCCAGGTAGTATTGACGTAATTAACATTTATCAACTTGAGAAATAGAATATAACCTATATATTTGGCCAAATTTCAAAGTGATACATGAGGATTAAAAGATTCACAAAAGCATATCCTTATTTTGCAAAACCATGTCAGGTGGCTTATGTGGTTCCTATATCGACTATCAGGAGAGTAAGTATTTCACAGAGAGATTTTGTCTTGAAAAACAAAAACAAAGAAATAATATTTAAAAAATATTAAACAGCTGGGCTTGCAAAATAGCTTAGCATTAAATGCCAATGTGTTTAAAGCATTTTATGTGATTTATGGACAGAGTACAAATGTTGACTGTATGGGAGCATGTGAAGAAACCTGATGGATCAGTTTCAACTAGAGCACAGTAGACACATAGAACAAAATTTGTCCCATCTAAAAGAAAACCAAGGGCACACCTGAAGCACAGAATAAGGGAATGCCCAATGAAAACTCACCCAACTGGAGACCCACCTCATGGGCAATCTCCAATCCTTAACATTATGGATACAATGCTATGCTCACAGACAGGAGACATTCATAAGTGTCCAATGAGAGTCTTCAGCCAGCAGCTGACTGAAACAGATGCAGAGAACCACAGTGAAACCGGGGTAGATCTTGGAAATTCTTAAGGGAAATTTGCGGAAATATTGAATGCCCTGAAGATGGAAGGAACACCCACATGTAGTCTAGCAGACACAATGAACCTTTAACCTTGGGGACATTGAGAGACTGAGCCATCAACCAAATAGCAGACACAGGCTGGACTAAGGCACCTGGCACATAAGTAGCAGAAGTTCAGGTTAGTCTTCATGAGGGTCCTCCAACAACTGGAACAGGCAGTGTCCCTAAAGCTGCTGCCTATCTTTGGTATCTGTTCATTTAACTGGACTCCAATGTCTGGCCTCAGTGGGAGAGGATGCACCAAACCCAGCAGAAACTTGAAGCCCAACGGTGTGGAGATACCCAGGGGATCCAATCAACTCCATTCTGATTCTTGATGCTATAGGCTCATGTTTATATTGTGATGAAAATGCATTCAGTCTACAGTGAAACTAATAGTCTTCAGAAGCTCCTACACAATTCAAATGTCTAAAGTGTCTTCTGACACTCAAGACAATATCTTAAAAGTCAAATCTTTTAAACTCAGAAAAAAATCGTATCTTTCCAACATACAATGGTACAGGATACCCATTTTTTTGAAGTAGACAGGAATGTAGACTGCTTTTTTAACCACATGACATGCCTATCAGGAGACAAAGCAGACTTTCCATAAGATTTACCACAGTATTTGTTATCCCACATGCTATTTATACAGCACAGCTCTCCCTAACACTGTACAAACACCAGGAGCAGCTTAGCCTTTCTCCTGACTATGTCTCCTGGTGGATTGCTAAGATCATATCTTCCTGCCTGCCACTTCTCCTAGCCTTCAACATTAGCAAGCATTCCCTCTTGAACATACCCACAAAAGAGGTCAGGAAAAGGGGCGACACTCAGCCAACGTTCTCTGAAAATACAGACAGCAAACAATATCTCAGGAATAAAATTACCACCCGAACAAGACAAATCTAGAGACAAGTATCTAGAGCTATTATCATCACAAACCCAGATGCCTAGACATCATAATAGGAATATAATGAAGATAAGCCAGGGAAATATGTCACCAAGCAATCTAAGGTATCCCATCATAGCAGGCCCTCAAAAATTAAAACATGCAAGAGTTCTGATACATAAGAGGTTGTTTTATGGAAATGAAGGAGTGAGAACCTAAGGAAGGGATAGAGGCACACAAGAGGACCTGCAGACTGGCACACTTGTAGGGAGCAGAGTGTGGGATGAGAGTAGAGAAAGACTATAGCAGGGGTTTGTGTAGAGAACAGAAACAGGGAACAAATAACGAGAGCAGCTGAATCTAGTGCTCCATTTATATAAAGCACACCTGACAACAGCAGCAGCTGATGGAGGCAGGTAATGACTTAAGCAGGTGCTAAGTCCCTGAGAGCAGGCCATTGAAATTGCCTGCACGTTGACAACTACAGAGGCAAGGTTCACACACCGAACAGGAAAGGAGATAAATAGAATAAATGGACTTATTGTTGAAAAAATATTTGGAGTCTAAAAGTTTCCTGCGACTAAATAACCAGAAACACTGCAGCATATCAAAAGCAAATACTATGATTGACTGTAATAGTAGACGAATACCAGCTCAAAGGACAAGGATGTAGTTTTAATGAAATCCTAAATGAATAATTTCTAAATTAAAACATTGATTCCTATTAAGGTACAAGATGCATCCAAAATACCAAATAGATTGTAACAAAAATAAATAAAGTCCCCCTGCCACACTCTATTCAAAACACTATACATGTAAAGAAATAGGAATAGTGCCAAAAACATAAAAGAAAACAAAACAAAATAAACACCAGTCACATGTTAAAATCGACCTATTAGATTCATATCAGCCCTCTCAGTGTGCAGTGCAAAACAGAAAATGTTTTGGAAACATGCTGCAGAATAAAAATGCAGCCAGGATATTTCTAAAAGCAAACCAATGGTCCAAATGATTTGGGAAGATTCATCCATGATAGGGAAGATATTCAGAGGTCACCGCCTAATTTACCAAGTAGGGAGCACCACTAGAAACCTCACATGTAATCACATATAGCTGATGTTTCCCACGCAACCCCTGATAGGACACCAACACACACTGCTCAGCCACCTGTTTCTTCCCACTGTGGGCAGATATCCTGTGCTTACCATGTCTCGATTTCAGAGCTTCCCTGATGTCCCTTCACAGCACAGCATGGAACAGCAGATTTTAGATCAGGAAACAGTGTGCTATTCTGGCCTGCACAGCCACAGTGAACTTGCAGCAAAGTTCCCGGAATATCCTGTCTCTTTCTTTGAATGGCTCCAGGTGTGCCTGGAGGTCTGGATTGGCCAGTGAGCCTTACCACTCCTCAAGGTTAATGGGAACTTCTAGTCCAGGGCGAAACCTTTTCCAGATCTTAGGAGTAGTTTTCATTCTCGTAGCATTTGTGCCTGCCTTGCAAGAGGGCTTTCACACCACCCAGGCCTAGGGGAAATCCCACTCTTCTAGCTCAGGCTATTCAGCTACCGGCTCCTCCCCTTGTTAGCAATGACCCTGCACTTAACAAGACCTAAATTCAGACCTTGCTTGAGCTTTCCTCACAGCACTGCCTTCCTCTTCCTGTAATCAAGGTGAATAGCTTGCATAGCCCGTTCCTCAGGTGCAGTGGAGGAATCAATCTGACCCACAAGGGGAAGGGTGCCCAGGCTATTAACTTTAAAGAGTGACTTTAGGAAACATGAGTTTTGTTTTCTGGCTTCATGCTGGGCTCAGGAAAATTGCAGCTCCTTTTCAACAGAAGATAAGTCCTTGATTTTGAAGTTTCTCTTGGCAGACAGCCATTATTTGAAGAAGAGGACAACTGTCTCTCGGACATTATAATAAATCTCCTTTCTACATACACATGAAAATTCACTCTCTCTATGACATATGTTGATATAGAGAACCTGTGCTAACACAACTGTGGGCTTTTCTCCACCTTACCACTGCAGAAGATGTGTTGACTAACAAGTGTACTCCACAATAGTGCTCCACAGTGTGAGTCATCTGTTTCCTTGTTTTCTCCCGGGGTCGTTTCTTATCTATCATATGGTGGAAGGGAATTTTATGAGGCTACAAAGCAAAACATTTGTTTCCTAAATTCCCTCTTTAATGTTAAAAGCCTGGGAGTCCTTCCACTGATGGGCCAGCTTTATATCACCCATGCAAGTCAAAAACAGGTTACCCTCCTTGATTTTAGGAAGAAGAAGAAGGGAAAATGCTGTGCAGAATTCTCAAACAAGCTATGTAGTCAGGTCATGATGAGTGCAGGATCACTGCCAACAAAGGGGAGGAGAAAGCAGCTGAACAACCCCTCACAGCCTCAGTTGCAATGGTGTGTCCTCCTCCAGGGATGGGTGGGAGTGCAGATGGATGAGGTTCTTAGAGGACAGGCACAAATGCTATGTGAGTGCAAACCTGACCTGATATATAAGAAAGGTCTGGCCCAGGACTGGAAGCACACTCTAACCTTGAGGAGGGGTAAGAATCACTGGCCAATCAAGGACACCAGGTGGCCCTGCCAGTCAGACTGAGAGGAGGGTTCTTCCTGGTGCCTTGTTGAAGTTTGTTTTGGCTGTGCAGGCTTGAATGGTTCTCTGTGTCCTGCATAGAGTGCTGCTCTTGGGTGCTGTGTGGTGACCTCATTAAGTTCTGTTTTTGAGAAATGTTGAACACAGGGTCTCTGCCTATAATAAGGAGAATGTGGATGAGCAGTGGAGCTGGGGTGGTGGGTCCTCCCTGGGGCTGGATGAGAAGCATCAGTCAGATGTTGCCAGATGTAGCCAGATGTGGACACCTCTGAGTTCCTTTGTGGTGCTCCTCACTACCTATATCAGGCTGTGAACTCTGAAAAACTAACTTCACCAGCAAGGCTGAATCTGCTCAAACCATGTGAGCCAAGGACTTGCTTCAAGTAATAATACAGGTAGGATGCTTAACGTGGAGAGCTCTATTTCCTCTTAAATCTACAAGCTCTGCTCTTAGCATTTACTACTTATGTATAAGGTTCATTTGCAGTTTATTTTTTGGAGCCTTTGAAAAGCATCTCATGTGTTGGGTGGAACTCCAATAGTAAATTGAGATACAGAAGAGTAGAATGGAAGACATAAAGGATTCACCAAGCTTAGGAAATAGTGACAGTAAGTAGCACTTAGCTGATTGAGGATGACCTTAAAATCACCCCACTGAGAGTATATTAAGTAGGCTGGTGAGAGACTAGGATGCTGGGGGGTTACGAGTTTGTTCACCAGGTTTGTCAAGAAATCAATCTCCAAACCATAACAAAGGAGACAACTGTAGTGTACAACCAGCGAAAGTGAACATGCTGACAGCAAGTTAATAATAATAATAATAATAATAATAATAATGATAATAAAATTGTAGTAGTAGTAGTAGTAGTAGTAATAATAAATAAATAAAATAAACGTCTATGACAAGCTGCTCTCACAGTCCTTACAGAATCACAACCAACATTAAGACCTGATGCCCCCATTTTCTACTTGAGGAAAGCATAGTTCTGCCACATGGGACAGACTACACTGGGTGACAGCCATGTGAGATGGAAAAACACCTTTGAACTTGCAGACAGGAATTGAGCACAGCTGTCCTCTGAGAGGCAACACCAGCGACTGACTGAGACAGATGCAGTTACTCACAGCCAACCACGGGTCCCAGGTCATGGATCCCTATGGAGAGTTAGGGGAGGATGGAAGGATAGGTAGAGGAGGCCAATCCCTTAAGAAGACCAACAGTATCAAGTACCCCAGACCCCTGGGAGCGCGCATATTCTAAGCCATCAACCAATGAGCAAGAGCTGTTCCATGGCCTCAGGAACATAAGTAACAGAAGACTGCATTGTCAGTACTCAGTGGGAGATTATACAGCTAATTCTGTAGAAATGTGATGCCCCAGGGAAGGATAATGGGGGAGTGAGTTGGTGGTGTGTGGGTGGCTGAGAGGATTAGAGCTGAGTGTGGTGAATCACCCTCTCAAAGAAAATGGGAGGAGGAATGGGGTAAAGAGCCCTGGGAGTGGAGACCAGAGAGTGGGGCAACAATTGGAATGTTAATAAGAAAACTAATTAAAAAGTAATTGAGAGAGAGAGAGAGAGAGAGAGAGAGAGAGAGAGAGAGAGAGAGACTGTTGTATGGAGGGCTAACCTTATCCAGCATGTCTTTCCATGAGGCCCTCATGCATGGAGAATGACATAGCTCCTTCTCAATCCCAGGAACATACTTGGCAGAGATCGTAACCGCCTGGGCCTACTCCATGGGACCTTTTCCTGAGGCTACAGTGGATTGAGAATAAAATAGAGCTCCTTTTCTAAAGCCAGGAATATGCTAGGAGAGCTGGTAATGGTCTGGGGCCAGGGCCTTCAGGACATTTTATATTCTCTGTTCACCATTTGGGTCTGCGGTTATCAGTCCTAAGGCCACTGTAGGCTTGGGTTGTAATGTTCCTGAGATAAGGTCTTTTCTCCATGTGCAGAATTTTATGATAGCTTCTGCTGGCTCCCTGTTTATTTCCATTTTCCCTCTGTAAGTAATTCACAAGATGGTTTACTTAAGAGCTTTAATTAGCATAAGACAGGGCTTCTGCAAGATCTCCTCATCACAATATTTATACATAATTTTATCATTTTAAAGATTTATTTTAAAAGACTTATATATTTTTATATTCATATTTTTGTCAAAAATATATTTTATATTTATATAAATACATTTTATGTTTTATAATCATATTTTTATAATTTTATTTTTGTTTAAAATATAAAATAAATATGTAAATATAAATATATATAATACAGAAATACATACACAAATATATGAATAAATATGTAAATATATGCTTTTCTTAAGAGCTTCATTTAGCATAAGGCATGGCTGCTGTAAAACCTCCAGCCCACAACTTTGATTCTTACGTTTTTTTCTTTTTAAGTATATATATATATATATATATATATATATATATATATATATATATGCAGTACTTATTTACATACACTTCCTGAAAAATGAGGTTTGGAGAGCAGTATATACATATATATACAAACATATATATAAACACATATATACAAACATATATACATGTATATATCTATATTATGTATATATATATATATATATATGTACCAAAAATAGGGACAGTCTCCTTTCCCTATTTAAATTGTGTCTATTTCATTTATATATTTTATTAGCATACAGAATAAAATCTGACTGGAGATGTTGCGAGTCTCTGGAGATATCCACTAAATGTCATTAAGGCTGCATCACATGGTGACACTTAAGGTAAAACCGCACCACACATATTCAGTGTGAGCATCTGATGCATGGAGACCCATCACCCATGTACACACAATGCCATCACCACACACAACCATTTATGGGTGTGCACAGCTCAAGGAGTTCTCACAAAATTACAGAACCACCATAATTGTGGCCGCCACTGACACAGGAGGTGGGCGGAGCTCATTGAGACTGACTGTTACTGTGGGAGTCACTTACAAGGGAGGTGGGTGGTTGGTAAAACAAAAGCACCAAGAAACAAAATCACCAACACAGTTGGAAATGACTTCAGCTCACACAAGTTAACAGCCAAGAAAAACTTGGTTGTGTAGGAAATTCGCACTTAGTAGAGCCCTGAACTTCCAAAGATGTGCACTGACCATTAGCATTCCTCTATGGAGGAAGAGCAGCCCCACAGCGACGCCTGCTGTGAAGAAGTAGCAGCACCTGGAGCTCAGAGGCTGAGCTGTGGATCCAGGGAGCTTAGGATCTGCTGGCTCCTTCCTTGGTCCCTGCTCCAGCTGTGGCCTCCATAAGTGTGGACAAGCAGGGCGACTAACTATGGTCCTGCCCTGACAGGATTGCAAGACTCACACAAAACTCAGGGTTTGTGAGTGAGTCAACCATGGTTGTCCTGTGTTTTCCCTGTCAAGTGGACTCTTGGACCATGGCCCCAAGGCAACAGGGAAACTACAGCTTGATGGATGGTCCAGCTGAGAAAGAATACCAGTTGAGTACTTGTCTGAGCCATCGGGAAAATCTTAGAAGAACAGGAAGAAAACCAGCTGTAAGGAGATTTATGTTTGCACTGAGTTTGTTGCATTGCATGAGGGGGTGTGTGTCGCAAGTCTTGGCACACTTGTAGGGCCAAATGGGTCATTTACCTAAGGTAGGCAGTATGAAGTCTGCTTTTCGAAATATCAGGAGGTTGAGCAGGGCAGAAAATAATCTGAACCCGCAGCATCTGCAATGCATACACATATGTGGTTTCAAATCACCTTCGGAAAACAACTCGGGCCTGCTGACAGCCTAAGGAAGATGGCTTGAGGGACAAGTCATAGCTATTAGAGAAGCGGATTCACAGTAGGAGCACTGAGGTCCCCATCACATGGAACTCCAGTGCCGAAACACTTCCTATGGTGAAGAACTTTCTGGACTTTAGCTCTGTAGGAGGACTGAGGGTCTGCACATGGAGACTTTAGCCTTCTTGCCAGGCCTCATTCCTTGACTCTGGTTCCTGCATTGCCCTCAACCACCACAACCTTCCTGCATGAGAGTGGTTCCTTGGAAGGGACCAAGATAACTCGAATAAAATAAAATAAAATAAAATAAAATAAAATAAAATAAAATAAAATAAAATAAATAACAACCATAATATAAGTTACACCAGTTCGGCTCCTGTCTGTTATTTTGTAGATCACTAACATTTCCCTAGCACCACAAATCACTTCTCACCTCAATGGAACTCACTTTGTAGAACAGACTACTCACAAGTAGCTGTTTCTTCCTGTGTGCCCTGACCCCACACCTTTCTAAACAGTCTCACGGGGTCAGGAGAACCCTCCTCGACAAATCTTCTCACGGCATCTGCTTTCTGTACACACCCCGATGGAAACACAAGGTGAGCTCTTGAATATTTGTCAGCAGAGAGGCCTCAAGAATCACACATCTCATGAGTGTGAAGTCCCACAGAAAGACTCTGTGCTCAGAATGCTTTGAGTGAAAGCCATTCTGGATACACAATGAACACACAATGGGACTTACTCGTTACATTGTGACCAGGTTCCCCTCCTGCAGAAGAAAGGTCCCTGCGGCCACACAGGCTTGACCATTGGCCGACCTTAAAGCACAGTGCAGTCAGCAACACTGCCTGGTCTGTTCTAAGGTGGGAATAGAATGCATCCCAGAACTCATGGCCCTGGAATGATAAGTTGGCTGGCTTTCAGTTCAAAGCTACTTTTCTGAGGCTGTGTTCCAAGGCCGTCACCAACACCTCCAACATCTCACACACACACACACACACACACACACACACACACACACGCACACACACAAACACACACACACACACACACACATACACACACACACACACACACACACACACACACACACACACACATACACACGTGTTGAGAATTCCTAGCAGAGCAGAGAGGGGCAGAGACCAGTCGAAGGTGCTGCCATGGGGACAGCCATGTCTGAAATACCACCAGTTCTGATTGAACGATTGGATGGGATGTCAATCCCTTAAGAAGGCCAACAATATCAAGTATCCCAGACCCCTGGGAGCTCAGAGACTCAGCCATCAACCTAAAAGCATGGGCTGGCCATGACAGACATAGCAGAGGAAGACATTATCTGTACTAAATAACACACTATTTTTCTAATCTTGAATAGATAGGCCGTCCCAGGGAAGGAAAATGGGGGAGGTGAGCTGGTGGTGGATGGGTGGATGAGAGGAGTGGAGGTGGGGGTGATGAAGCACACTCTCAAAGGCAAAAGGGAGGGGCAATAGAGTAAACAACCCTGGGAGGGGGGACTGGATACTGAGGCTACATATGGAATATAAGTAAATAAAACAATTAAAGAGACAGACAGACAGACATAGAGGCAGAGAGAGAATGTGTGTGAGAGAGAGAGAGAGACAGAGAGAGAGAGAGACAGAGAGAGAGAGAGAGAGAGAGAGAGAGAGAGAGAGAGAGAGAGAGGAAGGGAGGGAGGGAGGGAGAGAGAGATGTATGGAGGGCTAGCCTTATCCAACAAGTCTTTCCATGAGACCCTCATAGATGGAGAATGACATAGCTCCTCTTCAAACCCAGGAACTTATTTGGCAGAGACAATAACAGCCTGGGGCCTCGCCCTTGGGAGATTTGCTCTGGCTAGGATTTTGAGCACTATATTGAACAGATATAGAGAGAGCGGGCAGCCTTGTCTGGTCCCTGATTTCACTGGGATTGTTTCAAGTTTCTCACCATTTATATTCGACAAGACTGAAAGATCTCCCATGTTCAAGGATATAGAGATTTAACATTTTTTTCTGACATTTCAAGGACAAAGAATACAAATAACATCAAGGAAAAGTGTTCTAATAGCACTGTAGTTGCAGATGTCAGATAAACAGCTGTGCTGTGCTGTGCTATTCTATCCTTAGAAAATGGCTGGTTTTGACTCTAAGGAGGCTGGTTCCAAGGATGTCCACAGCTGCGCCTAAATCCACACCAGAAGGAATTGATTTTAACTTGCCCTGACTGTGCTCTGTCTCAGGGATAAGTCAGCACTATAGTCAATTCCTTTATAGTTTCATTCTTATGTGCATGGTTGTGTTGCTTGCGTACATCTCTGTGCAATACCTGCAAGGCCAAGGAGGATCAGATCCCTTGGGACTGTATTTATAGGACTTGATTACCTACCAAGTTGTTTATGGCACTGAACCTTATCTTCCTTCAGTTCACAATCTTCTTCCCTAGCACGCTGCCTGTCTACCTGTGATTTTATTGAAAAATGATTTGACATTTTAATTAAAGTATATCTCGTTATACATTGTTCTCTCTCAATGCCGTCCCCACTTCTTCCCTTTGAAGTTATTCATTTTCAGTATGTTTTAGAAAGTATGTACAAATATGAGGATACAATATGCTGAGTGCATTTCGGTTGGTTGTGTGTATATGGTCCAGGGATGAACAATTAGGTGAAGATGTGCATAGGATAAGCAATTTGAAAAGTCTCTCTGCCTCAGGCTAATTCTCCCACTTGTGAGACACTTGCTGTGTTTCCACTTTCATGGTGAACACATATCCCTCTGGAACAATAAAACAAATTATACTCTCTCAGAAGTAACCTTCGAAATTATAATTTATGATAACAACACAAATGGCACTAGTACACAGCCATAAATTTTTACAACTGCAAAAGTTCTTTCATGTAACTTAAGAGAATTGTGAAATACAAAAAGGATTCCTTACTGTTGCCTTCATGTGTCTTTTCTCAATACATGTTTACACGTGCAAGTAAAACCAAGGGGCATCATAAACTCTAAATTGATTCTTGACACTTGTCACAGTTTTTTTAAGAAAAATAAATAATCTTGAGTGAAACAATGTATGTGTGTTGCTTCAGATCTTGCCAATTTCTTTGTAGTCACAGATTAGGTTTGGTATTCTTGATTGTTTTCAAAGACTATTGTAATATGTAAGGGCTTTAGTAGATTGATTGCATACCAAAGAGTTTCCTCTTGCACAAGGATACCAGAAAGTGCAAAATATTAACCCATCGTCTATGTTTATGGGGTTAATCTGAATTATGACTTTTTCTCATGACTTTTTCATAGTCTTTTTATAAGACTACTGTTATAACTACAGGCTTTAACATATTGCTTATGCATAGCGTTTCTCTCTAGGATGTGTTCATTTATATATTTATAGATAAATTTGTTGTGAAAATGAACACTTATTGCATTTGTAAGATGTTTTCTGCTATACATTTGATATGATGTATATAATATATATGTTATGACTTATATATATATATGTGTGTGTGTGTGTGTGTGTGTGTGTGTGTATGACTATAATATATAAATATTGGGAACAAGCAAAAAGAAATTTGTCCTAAGGACTGCCTTTTTGTTAACAACGTTCATTTAAACCTAAGTTCAAACTAAATATAAGTGCCAGGTGATAGCTGACCTTAGTACTTAACAATATCTATGTAGCATTCATTATTCATGTTCTGTTTGCCAAAACATAACAAATATTCATAACTGTAATTTTCATTACTCCCATTTTATTCCTCAAATATAATGCCTGTTTCTATCCACAAAAGAACATAGGTGAGAAGATAACATCTACATTCTGTATCAGTTGAAATAGATTAAGAATAGAAAAAGTGTAGTGATTGAGGGTAAAATGTAGATATAACTTGTCACCGGTATTTGTGGATTTCAAGAATGGAAGCTATATAACTTTCAGACTCTGTGTGGATAGGGGTAGAATATTTCAGATAAGCATGGGAGTGTATTTTCCTGACCCGGATTTATCAGTACTGACTTGATCACAATAATTTCTTATCATTTCCATTCTTCTCATGTTTGAGTTGTGATGGACTTTAATGAACCCACAAAATAAATGCTTTACCACATTGCTGTACTTCATATAATTTCTCTCCAGCATGCATTATTTCATAATGATAAAGATTCCAGATTTTTGCAAAGCCTTCACCATACCAAATATATTCACAAGGATTATCAGCAGTACTAATTCTTAGATGATGAAAAAGAATGCAGAATTGTGCAGAAGCTTCACCAACCTAAATTCGCTCACTTTATTTCTATATTTGATATTCAATTACTAAGAATAGATGAGATGATCAATGCAACATTTATAAAAGCAAACATTTAATTGGGGTCGTGTTTCAGTTTCAGAAGTTTAGAACATTTTCCTCATAGGATGAAACACGGTACGCATACAGGCAAATATAATGCTGGAAAAGCATATGAGAGTTTTGCATCTTGATCCAAAGAAAGTTAGGAAGAGCCATCTTCCAGGGAGCTAAAAGGAGGGTTTCTTCAGCACTGGGAGGATACCCAAAGCCCACCCCAACACTGTTAAACTTTCTTCCAAAAAACCACATCTCCTATTATTTCCACTCCCTCCCCCACATAAATTATAACTACCACATTCCAGTGCCTGGTCCCATATGATTGTTCACACACAACAGTGTATGGCGACCATAATTAAAGAGAACAAATTGCAAAATCCATGATCTCCAATGTCAAAAGGCACCATCATCCATCAAAGTCTCAAAAATGTTAAAAGTCCAAACATCAAAGACTCTTCTGTAATTAATCCTATCATGCAAGTGGAATCCACTATATTTTTGGAAACAATAAAGCACACCATATACCTTGAAATTCACAGGATATTCTTTATTATTCGTAAAGGTAATCATGAGGAAATACTGAACCTATGGAAGTCCAAAGCCAGCAGAACAATCTCCAAACTCTGCATCTCCATGTCTGATGTCAAAGTATTCTTCAGGTCTCCATATCCTTTCTGCTTTGTTCACTGAAGCACAATTTGTTCTCTTTGCTTTTATCCAATTCCTGAGCAGATATCATACAGTTCTAACATCTCAAAAACTTGGGGTCTCTAAGATAACTTCAATTTCACAGGTTCTTGTTTCAATGTCCTGGATCCACACATGATCTTCGCTGTTCCTCCAATGAGATTGGGTCACTTTTCCAGCTCTGGCCTCTGTATCACTTTAATCTCCAGTTGACTGCATTCTCCTGCTCCTGCTGTTCTTGCTGTTCATCCCATGGTACTTCCATCTTCAAGATGCTGGGTTCTTCTGCTAGAACAAGTCTTGACCCATAGCCTCCCTTATGCTCGCTCAATGGTGCCAAGCCTCAGCTGTTCTGCATGACAACTTCATGAACTCGAAGTCAGTACCACCTGGGTTATTCTTACACATGACAATGCCCAGTTGCACCATTATGTCCAACCTTGGTGATCTCTAGAACACACCTTTTCTATCACTCCGAAAATAGCAGTCAATTTTCACCACAGTGATGCTGATTTCTTCTTCATCACCTCTAATTACTAGCTAGCCAGCATCAATTGTCTCTGTATTATTACCATTTAAGACCAAGCTGCTGAGTTCTGTCGCTTACTGGGGCTGGAACAGAGCTCCTTCTGTTACTTTATCAGCAGCTTTCAATATTTCAAATATATCACTGCCTAATCTTGGCTTTCCTGGAACTGGCTTAGAGATCTACCTTGATCTCAAAGATCTGCATGACTCTGTCTCGTGAATGGTGGGTTAAAAAGCATGTAACACCATGACATGAACTAAGCAATTCTGCTTATATTTTAAATTCAGAACCCAGAATCCAAATCTATCTCTTGGCAATTTGACACATAATTGTATCTTCATATGTCTACATCAACACAATAAACAGGTAATAATAATTCCTAACATGATACAGTTCTCTTTCATACAACTGCAAATCCATATGTTTAGCTGAATGCAATCTTTTCCTAATGTAACCATTCCTTTAATGCCATTGAATATCCTTGATCACAAGATTAAACTTCATTCAACTTCCTGATAAAGCCTTGTATTGTGACCCTCTCTTTTTTATTTTTCCTTTCTTAGTTTCTATGTTTGTTAAAAATTTTCATGCCAAATTCTATGCGGTGATTTTCGTGACTTACATTTTCAATACAATTAATGTAAATATCTTTACCTTAACCTCAAGGAAACTCTTCAGACAGGGATAGCAACCTTCTTTGCAAAAGCATAAAAAAAATCTCCAGAGTGGAAATAATCCCAAGCACCCATGTCTATCATATCCTACTCTGATACCCTCCTAATTCCCACTTAATTCATGATCATATTCATTATGTTTCTCTTCAGCACACAGAATTTGGAGACTTATCCCAGGTGAAAACACTTTACCACATTGATTACATTAATAAGTTTTCTGTCCAGTGTGTGTTCTTTTATGATACTGGAGATAACTGGGTCTTGTAAAGGATTTACCACATTGTTTACATTCATAAGGTTTCTCTCCAGTATGTGTTCTTTTATGATATTGGAGAGTACTGCACCGTGCAAAGGCTTTACCACATTGATGACATTCATAAGGTTTCTCTCCAGTATGTGTTCTTTTATGTATTTGGAGAGCACTGTGCTGTGCAAAGGTTTTACCACATTGATTACATTCATATGGTTTCTCTCCAGTATGTGTTCTTTTATGATATTGGAGGTGACTGCGCTGTGCAAAGGCTTTACCACATTGATTACAATCATAAGGTTTCTTTCCAGTATGTGTTCTTTTATGAATTTGGAGATTACTGTGACATGCAAAGGCTTTACCACATTGATTACATTCATAAGGTTTCTCTCCAGTATGTGCTCTTTTATGTGTTTGCAGATTACTGTGACATGCAAAGGCTTTACCACATTGATTACATTCATAAGGTTTCTCTCCAGTATGTATTCTTTTATGATATTGGAGATTACTGCGCTCTGCAAAGGCTTTACCACATTGATTACAATCATAAGGTTTCTCTCCAGTATGTGTTCTTTTATGAATTTGGAGATAACTGTGCTGTGCAAAGGCTTTACCACATTGATTACATTCATAAGGTTTCTCTCCAGTATGTGTTCTTTTATGTATTTGGAGAGCACTGTGATATGCAAAGGCTTTACCACATTGATTGCACTCATAAGGTTTCTCTCCAGTATGTGTTACTTTATGATATTGCAATGTACTGTGACATGCAAAGGCTTTCCCACATTGATTGCATACATAAGGATTCTCTCCAGTATGTGTTCTTTTATGATATTGAAATTTACTACGCTGTGCAAAGGCTTTACCACATTGATCACATTCATAAGGCTTCTCTCCTGTATGTGTCATTTTATGTCTTTGGAGATAACTGGATCTCGCAAAGGCTTTACCACATTGATTACATTCATGAGGTTTCTCTCCAGTATGTGTTGTTTTATGATATTGGAGATTACTGCATCTTGTAAAGGCTTTACCACATATATTACACTCACAGAGTTTCACTCCAGTATATCTTCTTACATGCCTGCAATGATAATTAGCACATGTGAAAACATTATCACATTCATTACTCTGATCAATCAAGTAATCAATATGAATTATGCTTACAATTTGTCTAATGGTAAAGAAGCATCAGATCTTTAGATTTTAGCTCTTTATATGTTCATATTGTTCTCTCTCATTATGAGTTGTTGGTTATTACATGGCTCATATTTATAACACCCTCTTTTTATATGATGTATTTAGACTATCTGAATAAAGTTAGAAAATCTCTGATCTGTATAACACTGATTGTATTCATATTTTTCCTCTAGTGTGAATTACAACACATGTGACTGGGAATCAGGACACACAGAAGAATTTCCAAATTACTAATACCCATAAAGATTTTTTACACAGTGAGTTTTGGGATAGTCCCTGTAAAGCTAAAAAACCAACTAATTGCAAATGTATTTCATATTCCTAATTTCTTTTAAAGGTAGAATACTACATATCTTCTTGTTTTAGAACAAAAATTTTATGTTTCTTCTTTCCATATCCCTATGCTCACATGATTATTATCCATTGTGACACATGATATACCTAATAAAAAGAATGATAAATGAAAGGTTTACTCATTGCATTCACACTGTTTGAATTTTTGTTTCTCATAACATGTGCAATATGGACTAATGTTTCTCCATAACAATATTCTTGATTCTCATAAAATTCCCTCTCACCAAACTGAACCATATTTCTACAAGAATATGAGTATCACAAAATTTTCTATAGACTATTTGCTTATTAGAATGTTTTGGATATAAATTTATCACTATTCAATGTGCAATTTCTAAATACTATGAGACTATACAGATTGGCAGATCCACAGTACAGGTCTAATGGAGCTACTTATCAAATGGATACACAAATCAGATATTGGATATTGAGGGAAAAGGTTTTGTAAGAATATTATAATCATATCTACACTTAAAGGACTGTTATTTTACACTTTTGCTTTTTGCTGGAGATTCCATAAGATATTAAAATTTCCTCAGAGACAAATTTGTAAGAGCTTGCACATGAAAATTACCTTTCATGACTTCTATTATTTTGAAAATGTTCTTCAAGATGATGCTCTTCGCAATTATAGCCTAAAACACAGTAATAGAAAATGAATGATATAGTATTGGAAAATAGGCAAAATTAAAGGTACTGTGAATTTTAACTGCACCGTGATAGTTACAGTGAAAATTCAGTGAAACTGAATTATTCAGCTCAATTTTTATACAATTAAAATAATAGAAGATCGTCAATAACCAAGAAACATTTGGTTCCTTCAGAAAAAAAATAACAGTCTTACCTATAGCTTTGAGGTTCACGTAGGTTTCCAACATCACATTTTTGTAGAGACTCTTCTGGGAAGGATTCAGCAAATTCCACTCCTCCTCAGTGAATTTCACATGCACATCTTCAAAAGTCACGGCATCCTAAATATCCCATACATGTACAACACAAAGCATGATACTAACATCACCAGAAAATAAATTTATACTTTCTCAAATATATATTCACATAATTCTCGTGCTTGCTCTGCTTATTTTCTGACTCAGAATTTATAATCACTGTGTCATTTTAGAAGGATCTTTAATTATAAGTTACACCTCTGTCACTTTTGAACACTTTGAATAGGATTCATCCTTGCTAGAGAAATGCCAACTGAGATGGACATGCAGGGGAAACAGATCCACAGTACTGAGAACACACCTGAAAAATTGTATGAACATTTACTAACTACAAACATGATGGGCAAGCTGGGTGTATTTGCTCATGTCTTTAATCACAGAGTCACAGGCAGATGTATGTCTAATAACTTGACACTGGCACGACCTTTGTAATGTGTTTTAGAAGACTAAAAGTTATATTTTAAAACCCTTAATCCATATAAAAATCATCCAAGGAAATAAAAATTATATAGCAATCACAGTTCTTTACTAAAGTTCCTAGAAAGAATTATACATTCACTGCACATTTGAATTCATCTGGCAGAAACAGGAAGTGTAACAGTTTAAACTATAACATTAATAAAATTTTACTAAAAGAGAATACATGATTAAGTTGTTACAAATGGACAGATGAAAATAATAGTAATATAAATGTTGATCTTAGGGTAGGAAACTTAGGGTAGGAAAGAGAGCTCAGCATTGGAAAGCACCTGCTGGTCTTCCACATAATGGTGGAAAATTCCTGGTAAACACATTGGGGACCAACAGCTACTCATTACTTCAAGATCAGGAGTTCTGAGGCTATCCTGTGACAACACTAAAGATGAGACAATGATGGTATTCATATACATGCACACAGGCAAAATATTTCCATTTATTCAAACATTTGAGAACAAACACAAGACTGAGAAAGAATAGCATTCATGTGAAACCTAACGAACCTGAATCCTCAGATAATATTGATGTCATGAATATATGCCTTTCTGAGAAATAGAATATAGTCTATATATTTGGCCAAATTTCAACACTATAGATGTGGAGGAAAAACCGCACAAAAATATGCTTATATTACAAGCACAAGACATGTGTCTTTTGCGGTTTCTCTTCTTACATTAAGGACAGACAAGGTTCACAGAGAAATATGTTTTTTGGAAAAGAAAAGCAAAAAATAAAATAAATATAAAAATATAAAACAACTAGACTTGTAAAATAGATTATCACTGATTAGCAAATGTATATATTGTATTTTATATGATTTAAGGAAAGAGATTATAGTGAATCTATGGGAGCATGAAAAGAAAGTTGAAGGGTCAGTTTCAACCACAACACAGAACACACCAAGGACATAATGTTTCCCTTCTACAAGAAATGCTGGGTAAAATCTGGAGCAGAGACTGAGGGCATGGCCAATGAAAATTTGCCCCACTTGAGAGTGCCATCCTATGGACAAGCACCAATCCATGACACTATTAATGACACTGTTATGCTCCCACACCGAAGCCTTGATTAATTTTCTATTGAGAGGATCCACCCACCAGCTGACTGAAAAAGCTGCACAGATCCAGAGTCAAACCTTGCATGGACCTTGGGGAATCTTATGGAAGAGTTGGCAGGAAGACTGAAACCCGTGAGGAGGATAGGAACTCCACAGGAAGACCAAGAGACTCAAGTGACAAGCACCCTTGGGGACATTCAGAGACTAAGCCACAAACCAAATAGCATACACAGGATGGACTAAGGCCCCTGGCACATATATAGCAGATGTGCAGCGCAGAGGCTCAGAAGGTCGTCTAACAAATGTAGCAAGGGCTTTCCCTATAGCTGTGGGGGGGGGGGATCTTTCCAATCTGTTTCTTTAACTGGGCTGCCATGTCTGGCCTCAGTGAGAGAGGATGTACTTAACTCACAAGAGAATTGATGCACCAATTTTGGGGATACCTCGGGGCCCCACAACCTCTCAAAGAAAAACAGAGGAGACTGGGGGAGGGACTCTGCCAGGGGCCCAGCCCTGGCTGCAGGGGCCCAGCCCTGGCTGCAGGGGCCCATCCCTGCCTGTAGGGTCTCAGCCCTGGATGCAGGGGCCCAGCCCTGGCTGCAGGGGCCCAGCCCTGAGTGCAGGGGCCCAGCTCTGGCTGCAGGGGTCCAGCCCTGGCTTCAGGGACCCAGCCCTGGATGCAGGAGCCTTGCCCTGGCTGTAGCGTCTCAGCCCTGGCTGCAGGAGCCCAGCCCTGGCTGCAGGGGCCCAGCTCTGGCTGCAGGGACCCAGCCCTGGCTGTAGGGTCTCAGCCCTGGCTGCAGGGGCCCAGTCCTGGCTGCAGGGGCCCAGCCCTGGCTGCAGGGGCCCAGTACTGGCTGTAGGGTCTCAGCCCTGGCTGCAGGGGTCCAGCCCTGGCTGCAGGGGCCCAGCCCTGGCTCTAGGGTCTCAGTCCTAGCTGCAGGGGCCCAGCCCAGGCTGTAGGGTCTCAGCCCTGGGGCCCAGCCCTGGCTGCAGGGGCCCATCCCTGGCTTCAGGGGTCCAGATCTGGCTGCAGGGGCCCAGCCCTGGCTGTAGGGTCTCAGCCCTGGGGCCCAGCCCTGGCTGTAGGGCCCAGCCCTGGCTGTAGGGTCTCAGCGCTGGATGTAGGGTATCAGCCCTGGCTGCAGGGGGCCAGCTCTGGCTGTAGGGTCCCAGCCCTGGCTGCAGGGGTCCAGCCCTGGCTACAGTCCAGCCCTAACTGCTTCTGTATTCTCCCTTGCCTGCACCTTTCACAGCACCGTGGCACACTACATGGTAGGCAGGCTGCTCTCCTGGTGGCGGGGTTCTTCTCTCTGCTGGGCGCCAGCCTTGCTTTCATGGAACCCAAAGGGGCCGACCCAGCTGCCTCCCTCTGTGCAGGCTGCTCCAGCCTTCTTGCCCCTCCCTTTCCTGAGAGGGCATGAGGCTGTTCCCAGTCTGGTCCTGGCTCTAGGAAAGGGGCTGTGGGATGAAAGGTGATATATAAATGTAAGGTTATCATTATTTATTTGACAGGGACAGCTGCCTGTGGTGAAAAATGTAATCGAGTAATCCTTGTGTGAAAATCAGATCTGTGCCTCAGTGAGCTGCCTGAAGCAGAAAAGAAGGACCATTTTCTCTCTCTCTCCCCACTTCCTGACCCCGCCCCATCCCTGCCAGCTCTGCTCACTTCCAAAGTTCCCAAGCTCTTGTAGCCTGGTAGCATGTCTGCAGATGCATGTAGCATACCTATGCATACATACATTATGCATCCTGCTACATGTGTATTGCATACATGTGGCACATACTTCATGCATCTTGCTTCTTTTGATTGTGGGTAGCGGGCTATCATGGATTTTTAAGCTTTCCCACTTATAACCTCTTTCCATCAGGGAAATTTTTACATGGTCCTGGGAATATAGTATATAAATCAACTGTTTCCTAACAATGAATGATAAATTTGTTTAAAGATGATTTTTTAATATACATATTTTATCATTTATTAAAGACAGTAGCAAATTTGCATACTAATGGGGTGGACGAGCTTGTAAGTTTTCAAAGAAAGAATTAGGTCTTGGTGGAATATTTGATGCGGCAAGACACAGAGCGTCTTCAGTGTTTCTTATAGTCGATCGATATTTTGATTTAATGATCGCCAATGCTGAGGCTGCTGCTTCACACAAACACATAGCACAAAACCAGCAGAAGTCTGTTGAGGCCTATTCGAGAAACTGTTGGAAATTCTAACCCAAAATCCGCTTCACAATTTTTTATGACACCCAAGGCAGCAACTCCAAGAATAATTTTTAAAAACCAAACACTCGTAATGTAACACAATCCAAAAGATGCGCTGATTTGATTCTTAGGCGCTGAGGAGTGACTGAAGGAAAACACGCAAAGATTTTGTTTTCTGTAATCAAACCATTCTGTTTCTGTAAGCACACACAGTGTGCTATGCGCTCGAGAACACTGCTGTTCATAGCATGCAGGGGTCTCTGCTCGCAGCAGAGATGCTGCAGGCTGCGTTCATTGTCGGTGTGTGGTGTGGCGGGTCACATCCCACGTCCCTCCATCAGAACCCAGGCTGCGGGGAAGTCACATGATGCAGCACAAGTGAGCTCCACCAGGATCAACTTGAGCTCACTACAGATTTCACTTTGAGCCAGTTTTTCAGTCCTTGTGAATTTTGATAGAAACTTTTCCAGCCCCCTCACCCCCGTAATGTTCATTTACAGGTGGGATTCGGCCGCCGCCCGCTGCTTAAGATGCCTGACTTTCTATGACTTTGAAAGCCAAGACGTTAATGGTGCAATATTGCTAACCGACCTCAGCCTGATTTGAACAGACATCCATTCTTGCTCAAGCTTGCGCATTGCACTTAGTTGTTGGGTCTTCTTTGGTCCCAGCCTGCATCAGATTTTCCTTGTCTCCATCACTATGGTGGGCTGCAAGGCCTGGTCAGCCCACTAGACCCTGTCACTCTGAGTGCTTCCTTATGATGATATTAAAATAATACATTTTGGGCACATCCCCACAACCCTGACGCTGTCCTCCTTGGAACATGAAGCCCGTGTGTGTAATTACTGGTGATGTCACCCTTGATCGCAAGGAGGAGGCAATGCCATGCAGTGCCATGCTGTAGAGCTATAATTTCTTCTCTGAAATTAATAAGTGTGTGGAGGAATGGATACTTCTGACATTAGACAAATGCCCAGTTGTTCCTTGGACCTTCACCCACTGATTTTAGCTAATCCGTCGGCCATGCTGCCTGCTACAGCAATGTTTGCATAAGTGTGATTTTTCTCTTTACCTCATTGTTCTGCCTTTATTAATTGTAATTCTGGAAGGAACTGCCTTCTCCCACTTATTTCTTTATTCAGTTAGTTATTCTTATCATTACAGGCTGATAACTACATAACACAATAAAAAGCACGGACAAACGATACGTAATAAAAATGACATTTATTCTGTGGATTCTCGCTGAATAGATGTTTACTTTGTTCCAGTCGTTCTTGCTAGAGTTACTGAGGCATCATTCAGTTGGTGCCTGTGACCTTTTGAACCAGCATGGCGCTTACCTTTTTATTTTTACAGTATTGTTTATATTCAGGCATCACAGAAAACCCTACATTCATGCCCTGTCCCTGGAACTGGTCACTGCTGTAAGGATCCCCGTTTCTGCGAGAGACCAGGTTTTGGAACCCTGACTTAGTTGCTGCTCTAAAGAGCCCCGGCTCCTGTTAGAGAATGTTTAGAAAGTGGGATGCAGGCCCAAGCTTGCTTATTGATGCCAGGGTCGCACGGCTTCCAGGGCTTCCCAGATAACACAGCTGGGAGACACATGGCTGCCAACAAGGCCACGCGTCTATCTATATTGATTTCTATTTATATTGTTAAAATTTTGAGTTTGTGCTGATTTTTAATTGCTATTTATTTGGCAGCATTGCAGCTGGCAAGGACTTGGGAAATCAAATCCAAGCTGTCCCCTCTCAGAGGAGAGTGACTGAGGGGACCCAGGTAGGCGGTCAGAGGTAGGTCTGGGGCTGGGGCTTTGGTTTCTGGATACCTGATGCATTAGGTACATTTCTGTTTTTGTGATAAAACACCACAACCATGGCAACTCATAGAAGGAAGGGTTTATTTGGCTTATTGTTTCAGGAGAAACCGTGTCCATCACCATCGTGCCTCAGCAGGAAGGGCCGAGAGCTCACATCTCATTCTAAGCAAAGAGAGAGAAAATGTGTCATGGTGCAAGGTTTTAAACTCTTAAAACCGACTCCCAGTGACATATTTCCTCTAGCAACCCCACATCTATACCTGACCAAGTAGGGCCACTAAGTAGGGAGCCAAGTATTCAAATGGCTGAGAATATGGGGGACATGGTATTCATACTAACGGTACCGGACATCTTTTGACAGCAGAGGAATATGGTGTACTGAGCAGTGTCTGTCTGCATTGATATCTGCTTGGAGAGCCTGTGCTCTTCTAGTTTGGAATAAGGATCGTTACTGATATAATCAAGCTAAGATGAGATCCTCTGGGGTTGGTCATATTGTGCTAGCTGATGACTGGTGTTCATCTAAGAGAGAAATTTGTACAATGAGACAAAGGGAGAATGCCATTTGATGATGGAGGCAGAGAGGACTGATTTGTCTGCTGAGGACTGACAGCTACACCCACATCCGAGAGAACAAGGAAGGAGGCTCTCCCAGCAGCCTCACAGAAGCCTGGCTCTGTGGACGGACATCTTGGCTGTCTAGAACTCTGAGGCGTGAATCCTGTTGTTTCAGGTGTTAGGTGATGTTTCTATTGTTGTGATAAAAGACCACAACCATGACAACTCATACACAGTGAAGCATCTGATGGGTATCACTGTCCATCTTCTGCAGATGGGAATATTCACTTTCTGTCAAACGATGGTGGGTGTGGTGCCCCATATTCTCGGGCAAATGAATTCTTAGATGGCTGCATCCCCAAGTCCTCTCAGTGACTGTCCTATGTGACGTTTGTCACCCTGGATTGTGCTCTGAGAACAAGACGTTGAGTGTGTGGTTCTATCCCAGGGCACCCCTTCAGTGACATTTGCATTTGGGCAAGATGAGGACACAGAGGGCTTCGACTGTGAACGGTGCCTTCTGATGGTCCTCACCCCCTTCCCTCTTCCCCAGACCTTAGCGCTCTGAGGCTGGTCTCCTGCAGCTTGGGTCCTGCCTTGCACACCTCGAGGGCACCTTGTAGCGCTGTGCCTCACCTCACACATCCACTTCCTTCCTGAGGTTCTCTCTGTGCCCTTTCATGAGCACGGGCAGACCGGGGCAGCGCAGAGCATCCTGTGCTGTGTGGCGCGTAGTCACTCTGGGCTCAGGGCCTCTGGTCACAGTCTCCTCCAGGCAGGGCGTGGCTCCAGGCGCTCCTGTCATGACTGCACTAACTCGTCCTTCCACGATACCACGATTCTGTCCAGCGTGGGTCACCTGACAGTTCACTTACTTGGAAGAAGTGGCCTTTTAATGTCAGCTTGTATTCACTCGTAGATTTGATTGAGCACTTCTGCAGGATAGAGGCCATGGTCTACCTCAAAGATGCTCTACTTGGTTGGTATGTGTTGCCTTTATACCGGGGGGGGGGGCAGGGAGGCGGGGCAGAGGAACACCCATGTCAGCATATTTTGTTGCCTTTGGGGTAAAAGATTCAAAACTATGTAAGGGGAAGGTGAGACCTTTTTTTTGTTTTCTTTTTAAAATTTTTTATTTTCTATATTATTTCTTTAAATTCCAAATGATTTTCTGTTTCCCAGTTCTCCCCTCCCCAAAAGTCCTATAAGCCCTTTTCCCTCTGCCCATTCTCTGATCAAACCCCCTCCTACTTCCCTGTCCTGGTATTCCCCTACAATGCTGCATCAAGCCTTTCCAGGACCAGGGACCTCTCCTTCCTTCTTCTTGGAAATCATTTGATATGTGAATTGTGTCTTGGGTATTCAGAGCTTCTGAGCTAATATCCACTTATCAGTGACTGCATTCCATGTCTGTTCTTTTGTGAATGTCAGCCCAGGGTGCTGAACTGGTAGCTCTGAAAATGTCATTAGATATAAGAAAGGACATTAAAGTCATTAGCGCCACTTCCTGTGGTGTAACAACACTTCCTTTTATGTTACAGTCACTTCGTATCAAGCCACAGCCACTTCCTTTAACAGTGATGTTCACTTCCGGTCATAGCATGGGCACTTTCTCTAAAACTTGAGACAATTCCTGTGATATACACTCACTTTTGCTTAGGGCCAGTCCCTTCCTGTGACATCACAACCACTTCTGGGTGTGGCATGGACACTTCCTGTTCTTCAAATGGTCACTTCCAGTGCTGATGTGTCCATTTCCTGTGGTTTCATAGACCTAGGTGTGCCTTCCTCACTGTGGTAAGGTTATCTTTTCCCCAGGGTCAAGACACAGATGGCTGGTGTGCCATTGCTACCTCTCATTTCCATGGGGGCCATTTATAAGGAGAGGAGCCTTCTGATGAGCAAGGACTAAACTCCATCCCAGAGAGCAACAAGACAGCCCAGGGTGTGGGCCCTAGAAATCGGGTTCCACATGTCCTTGATTGCACCAGACCCAGGAGACCACACACTCTCTGATGAGATAAAATATATGATCTGGGCCAAAAACCTGTTGATGTCTCAGTGTTGTAAGAGATGAGGGAGGTCAGCTAACTGACTACAAACTAATGTTTGAGATAAAATGGGTCTACACAAAAAAAGGAAGAAATCAGGGACTTCTAGAGTTCATTGGAAATGAATATGCAAAATGCACAATCTCATGGAACACAAAGAAAATGAAAGTGGAGCTAAAGGAAAGTTCACAGCAAAAAATGCCTACTTGAAAAAAATGTAGAGCTCTCATGCTGGCAATTTAACAGCATGTTTTAAAGGTTACAACAAAAAGAAGTGAGGGAGCAAAGAAAACGAGGAGGAGACATCAAGAAATTTTCAAGTTGCGCGATGAAATTGATAAAATAGAAAGAGAACAATACAAAGAATTAATGAAACATGGAGTTGGTCTTTTGATCCTTTTATTAGACAAGATAAACAAATCCCTATTAAAAGATAAAGAATATACAAATTAATGAAATTTAAAAAGGAAATAGGGGATTAAATAACAGGTAATGAAGAAACCCAGAGAGTAGTAAAGACATAGTTTAAAAAGGGTGCATTCCACCAACTTGGAAATTCTAAAAGAAATAGCTAACTTGCTCAATATACTCCACATCCCAAAATTAAACTAGATAAAAACAACTTAAACTGACATAAACATGAAGGAAAACAGAATTCATTAAAAATATGTCCACAATGTGAGTCCACGTCTATGAGTTTTAGGGTAGAGTCCTACCAGACTTTCAAAGAGGATTTAATAAGAATTCAGTGTATTCAACAATATAGAAACAAAACAAATATTAGTCAATTTATTTTCTGAATCCCTGATTACTCATATATCCAGTCAGGAAAGACTGAGTGATAAAAAGAGAATTACAGACCAATTATCCCTAAAATCACAGATTCAAAAAATACTTAAAAGATAAAACAAATAAAATAAAATATAAAACACATCAAAAGATTGTCCACCATTAACAATGAGGAAGGCTTCATTCTAGAAACAGTAATGGTTCAACAAAATGGGATTAAAGTGTAAGAAAAATCAAGAATTGATCATCTCATGAGGTAATGTAAAATTCTCTGACAATATTCAACACCACTTCATGATAAAATTCTCGGAGTTCTGCTGCTTACTGGGGCTGGGACATGGCTCCTTCTATTCCATTATCAGCAGCTTTCAATATTTCAAATACATCACTGCCTAATCTTGGCTTTCCTGGAACTTGCTTAGAGATCTACCTTGATCTCAAAGATCTGCATGACTCTGTCTCGTGAATGGTGGGTTAAAAAGCATGTAACACCATGCCTGGAACTAAGATTTTCTGTTTATATTTTAAATTCAGAACCCAGAATCCAAATCTATCTCTTGGCAATTTGACACATAATTGTATCTTAATGTGTCTACATCAAAACAGTATCCAGGTAATAATAATTCCTAACATGATACAGTTCACTTTCATACAACTGCAAATCCATATGTTTAGCTGAATGCAATCTTTTCCTAATGTAAACATTCCTTTTAATGCCATTGAATATCCTTGATCACAAGATTAAACTTCATTCAAATTCCTGATAAAGCCTTGTATTGTGAACCTCTCTTTTTTTATTTTTCCTTTCTTAGTTTCTATGTTTGTTAAAAATTTTCATGCCAAATTCTATGCGGTGATTTTCATGACTTACTTTGTCAATACAATTAATGTAAATATCTTTACCTTAACCTCAAGGAAACTCTTCAGACGGGGATAACAACCTTCTTTGCAAAAGCATAAAAAAAAAAAAAATTTCCAGAGTGGAAATAATCTCAAGCACCCATGTCTATCATATCCTACTCTGTTACCCTCCTAATTCCCACTTAATTCATGATCATATTCATTATGTTTCTCTCCAGCACACAGGATTTGGAGACTTATCCCTAGTGAAAACACTTTACCACATTGATTACATTAATAAGTTTTCTGTCCGATGTGTGTTCTTTTATGATACTGGAGATAACTGGGTCTTGTAAAGGATTTACCACATTGATTACATTCATAAGGTTTCTCTCCAGTATGTGTTCTTTTATGATATTGGAGATTATTGTGATTTGTAAAGGCTTTACCACATTGATTACATTCATAAGGTTTCTCTCCAGTATGTGTTCTTTTATGATATTGGAGAGTACTGCACCGTGCAAAGGCTTTACCACATTGATTACATTCATAAGGTTTCTCTCCAGTATGTGTTCTTTTATGTATTTGGAGAGCACTGTGCTGTGCAAAGGCTTTACCACATTGATTACATTCATATGGTTTCTCTCCAGTATGTGTTCTTTTATGAATTTGGAGATGACTGTGCTGTGCAAAGGCTTTACCACATTGATTACATTCATAAGGTTTCTCTCCAGTATGTGTTCTTTTATGTGTTTGCAGATTACTGTGACATGCAAAGGCTTTACCACATTGAAGACATTCATAAGGTTTCTCTCCAGTATGTATTCTTTTATGATACTGGAGATTACTGCGCTCTGCAAAGGCTTTACCACATTGATTACAATGATAAGGTTTCTTTCCAGTATGTGTTCTTTTATGAATTTGGAGATAACTGTGCTGTGCAAAGACTTTACCACATTGATTACATTCATAAGGTTTCTCTCCAGTATGTGTTCTTTTATGTATTTGGAGAGCACTGTGATATGCAAAGGCTTTACCACATTGATTGCACTCATAAGGTTTCTCTCCAGTATGTGTTACTTTATGATATTGGAATGTACTGTGACATGCAAAGGCTTTCCCACATTGATTGCATACATAAGGATTCTCTCCAGTATGTGTTCTTTTATGATATTGAAATTTACTACGCTGTGCAAAGGCTTTACCACATTGATCACATTCATAAGTCTTCTCTCCTGTATGTGTCATTTTATGTCTTTGGAGATAACTGGATCTTGCAAAGGCTTTACCACATTGATTACATTCATGAGGTTTCTCTCCAGTATGTGTTGTTTTATGATATTGGAGATTACTGCATCTTGTAAAGGCTTTACCACATATATTACAATCATAGAGTTTCACTCCAGTATATCTTCTTACATGCCTGCAATGATAATTAGCACATGTGAAAACATTATCACATTCATTACTCTGATCAATCAAGTAATCAATATGAATTATGCTTACAATTTGTTTAATGGTAAAGAAGCATCAGATCTTTAGATTTTAGCTCTTTATATGTTCATATTGTTCTCTCTCATTATGAGTTGTTCAAGATAAGTGTGATGGTTATTACATGGCTCATATTTATAATACCCTCTTCTTATATGATGTATTTAGGCTATCTGAATAAAGTTAGAAAATCTCTGATCTGTATATCACTGATTGTATTCATATTTTTCCTCTAGTGTGAATTACAACACATGTGACCGGGAATCAGGACACACAGAAGAATTTCCAAATTCCTAGTACCCATAAAGATTTTTTACACAGTGAGTTTTGGGATAGTCCCTGTAAAGCTAAAAAACCAACTAATTGCAAATTTCATATTCCTAATTTCTTTCAAAGGTAGAATACTACATATCTTCTTGTTTTAGAACAAAAATTTTATGTTTCTTCTTTCCATATCCCTATGCTCACATGATTATTATCCATTGTGACACATGATATACCTAATAAAAAGAATGATAAATGAAAGGTTTACTCATTGCATTCACATTGTTTGAATTTTTGTTTCTCATAACATGTGCAATATGGACTAATGTTTCTCCACAACAATATTCTTGATTCTCATAAAATTCCCTCTCACGAAACTGAACCATATTTCTACAAGAATATGAGTATCACCAAATTTTCTATAGACTATTTGCTTATTAGAATGTTTTGGATATAAATTTATCACTATTCAATGTGCAATTTCTAAATACTATGAGACTATACAGATTGGCAGATCCACAGCACAGGTCTAATGGAGCTACTTATCAAATGGATACACAAATCAGATATTGGATATTGAGGTGCATGGTTTTGTAAGAATATTATAATCATATCTACACTTAAAGGACTGTTATTTTACACTTTTGATTTTTGCTGGAGATTCCATAAGATATTAAAATTTCCTCAGAGACAAATTTGTAAGAGCTTGCACATGAAAATTACCTTTCATGACTTCTATTATTTTGAAAATGTTCTTCAAGGTGATGCTCTTCGCAATTATAGCCTAAAACACAGTAATGGAAAATGAATGATATAGTATTGGAAAATAGGCAAAATTAAAGGTACTGTGAATTTTAACTGCACCGTGATAGTTACAGTGAAAATTCAGTGAAACTGAATTATTCAGCTCAATTTTTATACAATTAAAATAATAGAAGATCGTCAATAATTAGTCATTAGGGAAATGCAAATCAAAACAACCCTAAGATTTCATCTTACACCAGTCAGAATGGCTAAGATTAAAAATTCAGGAGACAGCAGGTGTTGGAGAGGGTGTGGAGAAAGAGGAACACTCCTCCACTGCTGGTGGGGTTGCAAATTGGTCCAACCACTCTGGAAATCAGTCTGGCGGTTCCTCCGAAAACTGGGCACCTCACTTCCAGAAGATCCTGCTATATTACTCCTGGGCATATACCCAGAAGACTCCCCACCATGTAATAAGGATACATGTTCTACTATGTTCATAGCAGCCCTATTTATAATTGCCAGATGCTGGAAAGAACCCAGGTATCCCTCAACAGAAGAGTGGATGCAAAAAATGTGGTATATCTACACAATGGAGTACTATTCAGCCATTAGAAACAACGAATTCATGAAATTCTTAGGCAAATGGATGGAGCTAGAGAATATCATACTCAGTGAGGTAACCCAGACTCAAAAGGTGAATCATGGTATGCACTCACTAATAAGTGGATATTAACCTAGAAAACTGGAATACCCAAAACATAATCCACACATCAAATGAGGTACAAGAAGAAAGGAGGAGTGGCCCCTGGTTCTGGAAAGACTCAGTGAAACAGTATTCAGCAAAACCAGAACGGGGAAGTGGGAAGGGGTGGGTGGGAGGACAGGGGAAGAGAAGAGGGCTTACGGGACTTTCGGGGAGTGGGGGGGCTAGAAAAGGGGAAATCATTTGAAATGTAAATAAATTATATCGAATAAAAAAAATTAAAAAAAAAAAGAAGATCGTCAATAACCAAGAAACATTTGGTTCCTTCAGAAAAAAAAATAACAGTCTTACCTATAGCTTTGAGGTTCAGGTAGGTTTCCAACATCACATTTTTGTAGAGACTCTTCTGGGAAGGATTCAGCAAATTCCACTCCTCCTCAGTGAATTTCACATGCACATCATCAAAAGTCACGGCATCCTAAATATCCCATACATGTACAACACAAAGCATGATACTAACATCACCAAAAAATAAATTTATACTTTCTCAAATATATATTCACATAATTCTCGTGCTTGCTCTGCTTATTTTCTGACTCAGAATTTATAATTACTGTGTCATTTTAGAAGGATCTTTAATTATAAGTTACACCTTTGTCACTTTTGAACACTTTGAATAGGATACAGCATGGCTAGAGAAATGCCAACTGAAAGGGACATGCAGGGGGAACAGATCCACAGTACTGAGAACACACCAGAAAAATTGCATGAACATTTACTAACTACAAACATGATGGGCAAGCTGGGTGTATTTGCTCATGTCTTTAATCACAGAGGCACAGGCAGGTGTATGTCTAATAACTTGACACTGGCACGACCTTTGTAATGTGTTCTAGGAGACTAAAAGTTATATTTTAAAACCCTCAGTCCATACAAAAATCAACCAAGGAAATAAAAGTGATATATAAATCACAGTTCTTTACTAAAGTTCCTGCAAAGAATTATACATTCACTGCACATCTGAATTCATCTGGCAGAAACAGGAAGTGTAACAGTTTAAACTATAACATTAATAAAATTTTACTAAAAGAGAATAAATGATTAAGTTGTTACAAATGCACATATGAAAATAATAGTAATATAAATGTTGATCATAAATAAGCAACTTAGGGTAGGAGAGAGAGCTCAGCATTGGAAAGCATCTGCTGGTCTTCCACATAATGGTGGAAAATTCCTCGTAAACACATGGGGGGCCAACAGCTACTCATTACTTCAAGATCAGGAGTTCTGCGGCTATCCTCTGACAACACTAAAGATGAGACAAAGATGGTATTCATATTCATGCACACAGGCAAAATAGTTCCATTTATTCAAACATTTGAGAACAAACACAAGACTGAGAAAGAATAGCATTCATATGAAACCTAATGAACCTGAATGCTCAGATAATATTGATGTCATGAATATATGCCATTCTGAGAAATAGAATATAGTCTATATATTTGGCCAAATTTCAATACTAATGATGTGGATGAAAAACCGCACAAAAATATGCTTATATTACAGGCACAAGACATGTGTCTTTTGCGGTTTCTCTTCCTACATTACGGACAGACAACGTTCACAGAGAAATATGTTTTGGAAAAGAAAAGCAAAAAATAAAATAAATTTTAAAATATAAAACAACCAGACTAATAAATAGATTATTATTCAATAGCAAATGTTTCTATTGTATTTTATATAATTTAAGGAAAGAGATTATAGTGAAGGTTTGGGAGCATGAGAAGAAAGCTGAAGGGGTAGTTTCAACCACAACACAGTAGACACCAAGAACACAATGTTTCCCCTCTAATAGAAATGGTGGGTTAAATCTGGAACAGAGACTGAAGAAATGGCTAATGAAAATTTGCTCCATTTGAGTGCCATTCTATGGACAAGCACCGATCCATGACATTATTAATGACACTCTGTTATGCTCCCATATTGAATCCTTGATTAATTGTCTATTGAGAGGATCCACCCACCAGCTGACTGAAAAAGCTGCAGAGATCTGGAATCAAACATTGCATGGACCTTGGGGACTATTATGGAAGATTTGTTGGAAAGATTGTAATCCCTGAGGAGGATAGGAACTCTACAAAATGGAATTCTATTCAGCTAGTTAAAACAAGAACTTTATGAATTTTGCAGGCAACTGGATACATCTAGATACTATCACCCTAAGCGAAGTATTCCAGACCCAAAAGACAGGCATGTATGTACTCACAAATGTATAATAACCATAAAGTACAGGATATCTACATGACATTTCTTGGTCCGGAAGAAGCTAAACAAGAAGGAATGCTAAGGGACTAGATAGATGGCTCAGTTGGCAAAAGCACTGATTGCTCTTGTGAAGGTCCTGAGTTCATATCCCAGCACCGACATGGTGGCTCACAACCACCAGTAATGAGATCTGATGCCCTCCTCTGGTGTGTCTGAACGCAGATACAGGGTACTTACATATAAAAAATAAATATATTTTTAAAAAGAAAGACGGCTAAAATGAGCATGGTTGAATCACACCCTGAAGTGGAAATAAAACAGTCAGAGGCGGCAGATGAAAGAGAGAGAGAACTGGAAGGGCCAGTAGTTAAGAAAGGGGAAGGGGACTTAAGGAACAGCTGTGGTGAGAGAAAAGGAAGGGCCATAGGACAAGGAAAATGAATTGAAATATCCAGCTGACAGGGATCTAAGAGCTTAGGCATCTTTAGGATCTGCTACAGGCCATGAAAGGGAGGGAAACAGGCAGTCTATGGGGGGTGATCACAGCTGAAATACATAGCAGTGAGATTTGGACACTGAAGAGGGCCACACCCTAAAGACAGGCAGAACTCCCGGTGGAAAGTTAACTACAACAACCAAACCAAAAACCTTTCCAACCAAAATTTATCTTGTCTACAAGAAAAGCAGTTAAAAATATGGAGTAGAGAATGAGGGACCCACCAAACTATACCCTGCCCAAGTTGATACCCATCCCATGGGCAATCACCAATCTCTGACTATACTGAGGATATACTTTGTTATGCTTCCAGAGAGTAACTTAGCATAATTGTTCTCTGAGAGTCTCCATCCAGCACCTGACTGAAACAGATGCAGAGCCCACAGCCTAATATTGCACAGAACACAGGGGATCTTTGGAAGAGTTGGGGAAAGAAATGAGGGCCTCCAAAGAAAAAGAAACCCATAAGAAGTCCCTCAGTGTCACCTAACCTGGGAACTAGGAAACTCTCAGAGACTGAGCCACCAGCCATCCTTCAGATGACTGTAGCTCTGAAAGGTTGAAATGTTATCAACTTCACCTCTCTCCTGATTATGTTTCCTTATGGATTGCTAGGATTTTCATACCCTGCCCACCTCCTCTCCTAGCTTCCAACATCAACCAGCAATCTCTCTTGAACATAGCCAACAGGTCAGTAAAAGAGCCAGCACTCAGCCAACATTCTAAAAATATACAAAGAAAACTGTAATACAGAAATAACACTCCCACAAAAACAAGACAAACTGAGAAACTAGTACCTAGACCAATAATCACCAAAAATGCTAAAGCTAGGACGAGCATAGAAAGATATGTAATACTAGCCAGGAAAATAAGTCCCCATCCTCAGGCTTTCACTCCTCTCCTTTCCCACAAACAACCTCTTTTGTATCAGAGCTCTTGTGTGTTTTACTTTCTTAATACATGTTAGAGAAAGAAGAGGAAGAGGAGGAAGAGGAGGGGGAAGAGGAGGAGGAGGAGGAGGAGGAGGAGGAGGAGGAGGAGAAGAAGAAGAAGAAGAAGAAGAAGAAGAAGAAGAAGGTGGTCACATCTGGCTGAAGCTTCTGATCCAACCCCATAGTGGACCCACGACCCCAGTGCACACAGCTCAGCCACATGCTCCTCCCCATTGTGGGCAGATATCTTGTGCTCACCATGTCTTGATTTCATCATTTTCCTGAGGTCCCCCTCACAGCAAACAGCAGCAGAGCTCAGAGCAGGACACAGAGAATCATTCAAACTGCATAGCCACAGGGAACACACCAAAAGGCACCCTGAAGATCCCACCTCTTTGTCTGACTGGCAGGCCTGCCTAGGCCCTTTGATTGGCCACTGAGTCTTAGACCTCCTCAGGTTAAAGTATGCTTCCTATCCAGGACCACACCTACTCAAGATCTCAGGAGTGGTTTGTTTTCCATTAACATTTGAAATAAGATATCAAGAGGCATCACACCCCACACAGCCCTGTGGAAGGAACAACATTCCAGCTTAGGCTGGTCAGCTTCCTGCTTCTCCCCCTCTGAAGCCAGGACCTAGCATTTACCAGTACCTGTGCTGAGCTTTCCTCAAAGCACTTGTCTTCTTCCCATAATAATTATTAAAAGTTTGCCTAGACCAGTACTGAAAGTGCATTGGACGAATCAATCTGACCCAGGAATTGATGACCCAATGTGACACCAGCCTCGTCTACAGAGTGAGGTCCAGGTCAGCCTCTGCTATACAGAGAAACACTTGTCTCCAAATAAAAAAGAAAGAAAAAAATTAACAAAAACAAACCAAGTGGGTTTTTTTTCTTTGTTTTGTTTTGTTTTGTTTTGTCTAAATCCTGGGCTCAGGGAAACTGAAGCTCCCTTCTCAAACATCCCCATAAGAAAAGTCAGAAACATAAGCAAAACATAAGGGAAACACTGTTGAGCACTATTACTAGTCAGCAAATTTTCAACACTGGCAAATTAAAAAACAAAATACAGTTGGATTAGTACAGATTTTCTAGATAAGCCTATCTCAAATCATAGAGAAAAATGAATCTATGTATATAGAAAGGCTAGTTAACAGAATGTCCTTATAAAGGCTGTCAGCCAAGAGGAGTTAGAAAAATCAAGGACTGGTGGATTTCATGTTGCAGGATATTACAGCTGATCTTCAGTGTATACCAATATATTTAAGATATAAGTACTTCCTAATGCCAGTTTAAAAAACAAACAAACAAATCACCTTTGCTTTATAAAATAAAAAAGTACAAGTACCAAAACAAAAGAACTGCATTTTCATGACACTTCTATAGGTAGGTTGCAAAAAACACATATAGCCTAGATCAAAAGTGGATCAGAACATCTCAAAAGTTCAAGATTAAGAAAGGGTTTCTCACTTCAAAAGGTATAATTAAGAAACATCCCCCAGAGTAAGCAGGGTGAGAGTTAGGGTTAGGGGATTAGGAGGTTATGGTTACGATCAGGACAAGGGTTGTTAGGGTTAGGATGCTTAGGAAATTAAGAGGTTAAGATAGGATTATAGATTTAGCAAAAGTCCCTGGGTTAGCCTCAGGGTTAGGGTTAAGGTGGCCACCATTATTCTTGATGGTCCCACTGAGTCAATTGTATCCCTGTTACACAACGAAGAAATGTTAAAGTTGTGGTCAGTCTCAGGATCAGGTCAAAGGATTTGTTTGTTGTTGTATGTGAACTCAGTTTCTATCTTTCTGCTCATCTGCCTTGCTAGTCCTCATTTTTTATAATATCAAAATCTTTCGTGTCCCAGTGAAAGTGGAAAGTGAGTTATCCATGAGCCTAGAATTCCGAGATGGGAAATATCTTTACATTATTATGAGGTCCTGTTCACAGACAACAGAAAACCACTACTCCTTTAGTTTTTCTAAGTTTCATCTGGGGATCCTCATAAGATGTGCAAAATCATGGGACTTGGTGCCCCTCTTTCATAATATCATAAGTATTGCATGGGCCATTTGACTTCACCAGATCTTTAGTAAATATAACCAAATGGTACAAGACAAAATGGTCTCCATCATTACTCTTGCTGGTCTCACTGAGTCAATAGGAACCCAATTACACAAAATACCACAACTATAAGCTATTCATTTTATATCTTAATGTTTTTTTCTGTTCTTATTCTGATAGCTTCTACCTTATTCACTCAATCGTTTCTCTAAAGAACCTAAAAGTTTATCCATACCACTTCCAAACTAGCATACTGAAAAAGGATGTGATGACTCTGATATTCACAAAATCAAACAGGTAATCAAGTTGCCAAGGGCAAGACCGACTGCTGCCAGCAAAGAATATCTGTGCTACTCTGTGTTGGGTCTCAGTGTCAGTTATTTATGCAGCTAATTCCCCTCAGTGATAAAATGGCCTTCAGTACTCTTCTGCTCTAGATACGTATGGTTTACTTTGTGTCCAAATTAAAATATGCTTACTAAAGATTTTTTGTGAAGTTTTCACAAAATAATCAATGAAAATTATGCAAAAAAATCTTACACAAGCAATAAACATAAATTTGTGGCTTAATGAAATTTGTCTTTTATTACTTATTGATAGAATATCCACATGAGATCATGGTTTATTCTTCACATCTTTTTCTTAATACCAAATAGATTACAAGTAAAGTAAACTGGTTAACTTTGACTAAGTTATTTTTATTTAGAATAAAATAAAACTTAAAAATTAATATGAATAGACAAATGTATATTTAATCAATAAATCCACACAGGTAAAATAAATATGAAATGATATTATGTCTCTGAATCTTTATTTGTAATGGGTAACATGAGGATATATATTTAAATTGTAATGTCTACTTTTAAGTACCTGATATATGTAAACATACAGATCTGGTCACAGTGATATCTCTATGAACCGTATCCCAATTCTAGTACATAACAGGGTCACTATCCCTTAGAGTTCTAAATTAGTTTTAAAGATTTTTGTTTTCCTAGACCAGGATTTATTCTTCATATTGGGCATTGTCTTCACGCAATGTAAGAATGACACATGAGTGCTTTTGAAAATGAAATATACATGTGTAAATATTTATATAGACAAAAACACTTTAATAATTTAAACAATATTTATTTCCCAAAATGCCTCATTAAAAATCAATAAATATACTAAGATAGATAGATCAGCACAGGGCTTCTGACTTATTGTCTAAATTAAACAACAACCATTTTCATATCTTCAACTCCCTTGAATTAATATAATCACAGAAGGCCTTTTTAAATGTTATTAAAACTCTGTGAAATGAGAGGACATGGGCGGCCAGTATTTCTATAATTTGTAGGGGGAATAACTAATTAGGTCATGTGAATTTGTCTAAATATATCCTGAGTAACTTGTTTTTGGTGTATTGAATGTACTTCAGGGCTGAAGAGAAGGCTCAGCATTTAAGAGCACTGACTGCTCTTAGAGCGGTTCTGAGTTCAATTCCCAACAACCACAAGGTGGATCACTACCATCTGTCACAGGATCATATGCCCTCTTCTTCTGTGTCTGAAGACAGGGATATTATGTTCCCATACATGAAATAAATAAATAAATCTTTTTTTAAAGAAATGCTTTGTCAATTTTCTTTAGGGAAAAACAATAATTTTACCTTTTATCCTTTGATAAACTATGATAATTTTAAAATGTGGTATCACTGAAACTTAGAAATGGGGAATAATGCAGGGCGGTGGTGGTACACACCTGTAATCCCAGCACTCTGTGAGGCAGAGGCAGGTGGATTTCTCAGTTCAAGGCCAGCCTGGGCTACAATGTGAGTTCCAGGACAGCCAGGGCTATACAGAGAAACCCTGTCTCGAAAAAACCTAATTAAAAAAAAAAAAAGAAATGGGGAATAAAAATATTTTATTCCCCACTCCAGAATTAATATTGTGACAATAAATTGTGGATTTATTTGTTAAAACTATTTTAACTTATGGTGTTAACATTTAACAGTCTTAAAAAAGAAGTATTTATATATAGGGACTTCTATGTCTTCTACTCTGATCCTATATAGTTGGAGCTCAAGGTCATCATTTTATCTTCTTAAAAAGCTTTTTGAAAGCATATTTTCTAGAAAGAAAAAGAGCCAGGACTACTGAGTATCATTGGCCATCTTATTTTTCATTCCAATCATTGGACAGAAAGAATAATTAAAGCCACCTTGTTGGGGTAAATATTATTATTTATTTATTTTTTACCACAATTTAATGATAAGTATTCCAAGTAAAAGACACAAAAGATTTGGTTTATAATAAGATTTAAAGCACTAGAGTTGGATGGACTATTTTGTATAGTTCCTGTTAATAACTGCGAGATATCACTTGTCCGCAATGGGGGAGCTAGAGAAAGGAGTCACGGGGCTGAAGGGCTTTGCAGTGCCACAGAAGGAACAGCAATGAGTCACCCAGAACTCCCAGAGCTCTCAGGGACAAAATCATCAACCAAAGAGTACACATGGAATCACCCATGGCTCCAGACACATAGGCAGCAGAGGATGGTATTGTTAGACACCAAAGGGAGCAGAGGCCCTTGGCCCTGGAAAAACTTGATACCATAATGTAGAGGAATAGCAGAAAAGAGGAGCAGTTTAGGGTTGATTCGGGAGGGGAGATGGCTTAATGGATTTTTGGGGGAGGGGGAACCAGGACAGGGGAGAAAATTTGAAATGTAAATAAAGAATATATTATAAAAAAGAAAAAATGAATAGAAAAAAATTGGATACAATGGTCAAAAATAAATCTGGGTTATAAAACTTTACTGGGACTAAACAACAAAGAGTTCTGTAACATATGAGAAAGCAAATTTACAAACAATTGGAGAAAGGAAGAAGAGGAAGAAGAAGAAGGAGAAGGAGAAGAAGAAGAAGGAGAGAAGAAGGAGAAGAAGAAGAAGAGGAGGAGGAGGAAGAGGAGGAGGAGGAGGAGGAGGAGGAGGAGGAGGAGGAGGAGGAAGAGGAGGATAAAGTCTGGAAAATATTTCCAATAAAATCATAAATGAAAATTTTGCTAAACTAAAGAAGGTGTCTGACAACGTATGAGAACCATCAAAAATACTAAACAGACTGAGAAAAAGTCCCTTTGCCACATAATAATCAAAACACTAAACATATAAGATGAGGAAATATTAAAAAAACTACAGCAGAAAAATTTAACAAACTAAACAAAACAAAAAATTGAAATGTATGAAATCACAACTATTAGCTTCATATCCATCTTATTTTTATGGAATTAATTCATTACATACACAATGTTCTCCCTGCATGTATTCCTGCAGGCAAGAAGAGGGCACCAGATCCCATTACATATGGTTGTGAGCCACCATGTGGTTGCTAAGAATTGAACTCATGAACTGTGTAGGAACAGCCACAGCTCTTAACCTCTGAGCCATCTCTCCAGGTCTATTCCTGCTTTCTTATTGTATATTATAAAAGACAAAAGGATGCTGCATAGTCTCAGAAGCCACCCATGCTTCTACAAGAAAGCAACTGGTCCAGATGTTTTGGACAGAATTACAATCAGCCATGATACTGAAATTATTCAGAGATCATGGCCTGAGCTATCAAGTAAGAAACAACCACTAGAAACCTCACAGGTGTTCACATCTGGCTGATCATTCCAATCCAACCCCATAGAGGACACACTGCTCAACCACATGTTCCTCCCCATTGTGGGCAGATATCCTGTACTCACCATGTCGTGATTTCAGAGCTTCCCTGAGGTCCCCTCACAGCACACAACAGCAGAGCTCAGAGCTGGACACACAGAACCATTCAAGCTGCACAGTCACAGGGAAAACGCTCAATCAGCATAAATGTCTAGAAAACATTTCCAAATAAAACCATAAATGAAAACTTTCTTAAACTAATGGAGGTGCCTGTTAGTGTAAAAGAAGCATCCAAAATATCAAACAGATTGTAGAAAGTGTCTTTCCTGCACAGAAATCAAATAGCAAGCATCAAAGGAAAACAATATAAATAACTACTACATAAATAACTAACAAAACTAAAGAAAAAAAAATAGCCTGGGACGTAGCCCCGTCCATCCCACAGTCTTTGACACCAGCCAGTTCCAACCTGATTATTTATATTCCTTGGGAAAGCGCCAGCCCAGACCTCTGTAAACTCTACCAGGTCTTTGTCATGTCACAGCCCAGCCTGTGTCATTAAGGATCAGGATGCAGTTTATTGGCCTGTGAGTTCCCTTCCTGTCTCACCAGCTCACAGGCAGAAGCCAGAGACAGGCGCACAGCCCAGCGATCCATGGTGGCCAGCCTCGGCTTCTGTCCCCACAGGAGGGTCATGCTAGGAGGCCACTGTCCCTGCCTGGAGGAGCACAGAGAGGGTTTGCACTCCTCCCTGCTGCAAACTTTCCATAGCGGGAAGCCTGCGCTTTCCCGGGCCACTGTTCCTGCCTGGAGCACAGAGAGGGTTTGCACTCTGCCCTGCTGCAAACTTTCCAGAGCAGAGTGGGAAGCCCGCGCCTTGCCCTGCCATTGTCCTTGCCCAGTGGAGCACAGAGAAGGTTTGCACCCCGCCCCGCTGCAAACTTTCCAGAGCGGGAAGCCCACGCCTTGCCTGTCCACTGTCCCTGCCCAGAGCACAGAGAGAGTTTGCACTCCGCCCCGCTGCAAACTTTCCAGAGCAGAGCCGGAAGCCCGAGCCTTGCCTGGCCATTGTCCCTGCCCGGAGGATCAGAGAGAGGGTTTGCACTCCGCCCCACTGCAAACTTTCCAGAGCGGGAAGCCCGCGACTTGCTCATCCACTGTCCCTGCCCAGAGCACAGAGAGGGTTTGCACTCAGCCCCACTGCAAACTTTACACAGCGGGAAGCCCGCGTCTTGCCAGGCCTCTCCAAACTTACAGACTGCTTCTGTGGAGAGGACAGTAGGATAGCGTGGTGTGACTTGAGAGCTCACAGACACCCGCAGCATGGAACACTATCTTCATCTGAATGCGCATGCGAATGCGGTCCCATTCCACAATTCCAGGCCGGGCTGCTCAGAGCCCAGGAAGCTAAGCAATCCCAGCAGTCGCTAAACACGTGCACTCATCTCCTTCCCGCCTCTGCCAGAGCTCTGACCAACGCGCACATTCAAACTCCCAGCCTACTTTCATTCATGAAATAGAAGACAGGAAATGACAACATTCCAGGAGGCTGGATGCAGGGCGGGCGCTGCGGTGAGGTCAAGGGAGGTGCCAGCGATTGCCAGTTGACAGACAGGGACACCAGCATGGCGCCTGCCAGAGGCTGAGGTGCAAGGTCTGGGGCGGAGGCGGGGCTCGGGGGACGTCAGGGGGCGTGGCCTGCGGTTGCTGGGTGACAGTCAGGGAATCCAACATGGCTCCCGCCAGGGGCTGAGATAGATGGGCGAGGGGTGGGGTTGGCTTGACCTCAGGGGCAGGGCCAGCAGTCTCTGAGTGACTGACAGTGATGCCAATGTGACACTTTCACTGAATTTGAAGAAATATATAAATATGTGTATTAAAATTGAAGAATTTGATGTACAATAATACACATGAAAGTGTACACATAGATAATACATCAAAACTGCTTGACAAACAATGTAAAAAAAATTCTAATCAAATTGATGGCTTTCATGGAAAATACTTCTTATAAAATTGAAGAAATATACAGAAATTTTATTTCAAATTGAGTTTTGGCATTGAAAATAAATACACATAAAAAGTTGACAAAGAAAACTAAATGTGTAGGCAAATTCAATTTTAGGAAGAAATTGAAAAATAATGTGTTAAAATTATAAAATCAGTTGAAAAATAATAATGGTAAAAAGATAAAATTATCTTTACTAAATCAAGCACCTAGAAACATTTTCTCATAAAATTCATGATTTTCAAGGAATTTGTTTCTGATATAATTGAAACAATATATAGAAAATAGTGTTAAATTGAAGGTTTTCACTGGAAATTTTTCAGATAATTTTGTATACATAAAAACATCTCTAAATAATTGAAAAATTATATAGAAATATTTTCTGATAAAATTAAAGTTTATCTTAACTAATATCTGTAGTGATATTGAAGATACATGTGTTCAAATTGAAGAATTAATTGGAAAATAATAATAGTAAAATAGTAAACATAGAAAATATACCTAGAACATTGTCCAAGAACCTAGAAAAAATTTGATAAAATTGAAGATTTTGGTCGAAAATATTTCTAATACAATTGAAGTAATATGTAGAAAATGTATTAAAATTCAAGATATCAGAAAAATAATACAGATAAAATATTAGACATATAAAATATTTCTAAACTAATTGAAAAGGATAGGAGAATCATTTAGTGAAAATATTTATAAAAAATGAGGTGGAACTTGAAATATTGAAGGTATCAAATTGAAAAAAATACAGATAAATGGTAGACATAAAAATTCCTAAAATAAATGAAAAATAAAGTAGAAACATTTTCTGAAAAATTGAGAGTTTACATGTAAAACATTTCTGATAAAATTGAAGAGCTATATAGAAAAATGTGTTAAAATTGAAGAATTTATAGGAAAATAATGTTAAAACAACTTAGACAATTTTCTCTTTACTAACTGACCAAGGATATAGAAAAATTTGGGATGAAAGGAAAGATTTTCATGGAATATATTCCTGATACAATTGAAGAAATACATAGAAAAAAGTGTGAAACTTGAAGATTTACAAGGAAAGGGATGCTTCTAAACGGATAGGAATAAAAATATTTCTCAATTAAACAAAGAGAATTAGAAAATTTTGATAAAATTAACGATTTACATGGAAATAATCCTAATAAATTTGAGGTGCTGTGAGGGAACCTCAAGTAAGCTCCATTTTTGAGACATGTTGAGCACAGTCGCTATCCATGCTGGCAGAATGCCTGTGGCAGCACCCGACCCCACCCTGTGACTGAAGGCTTCATCACAGTGCCCCACTGTCCATCACAGTGCCCCACTGTCCCATCACAGTGCCCCACTGTCCCATCACAGTGCCCCACTGTCCATCACACTGCCCCGCTGTCCATCACAATGCCCCACTGTCCATCACAATGCCCCACTGTCCATCACAGTGCCCCACTGTCCCATCACAGTGCCCCACTGTCCCATCACAGTGCCCCACTGTCCATCACAGTGCCCCACTGTCCATCACACTGCCCCATTGTCCATCACAGTGCCTCACTGTCCCATCACATTGCCCCACTGTCCATCACACTGCCCCACTGTCCATCAAACTGCCCCACTGTCCATCACAATGCCTCACTGTCCATCACATTGCCCCACTGTCCATCACAGTGCCCCACTGTTCATCACAGTGCCCCACTGTCCATCACAGTGTCCCACTGTCCCATCACACTGCCCCACTGTCCATCATAGTGCCCCACTGTCCATCACAGTGCCCCACTGTCCCATCACAGTGTCCCACTGTCCATCACAGTGCCCCACTGTCCATCACAGTGCCCCACTGTCCCATCACACTGCCTCACTGCCCCATCACTGTGCTCCACTGTCCATCACAGTGCCCCACTGTCCATAACACTGAAGAAACTGAAGAAATATATAGAAAAACAGGTTGACATTGAAATATTGCTTGGAAAATAACTTCCACATAAAATGGTCATAATACAATATGTATTAATGCAAACTGACAAAGTTTGTAGAACAATTTTGAGATAAAATAGGAGATATCATGGAAAATATCTGATAAAATTGAAAAAATATATAGAAAAATGTTAAAATTGAAGATTTTATTGGAAATTGATATTTATAAAATAGTAATCATTGAAAACCTTTACAAATTGAAAGAGTAGGAAGAAAATTTTCTGAAAAAAAAAAGAGTTTCATAGAATACCTTTCGGATGAAATTGAAGATTTATATAAATATATATGTTAAAATTGAAGAATTTGATGGAAAATAATACACATGAAATTATACACATAGATAACACATCAAAACTGACAAACCATATTAAAAGATTTCTAATCAAATTGATAGCTTTCATGGAATATATTTCTGATAAAATCAAAGAAATATATAGAAAAATATTTCAAATTGAGATTTGGCATTGAAATTAAAACACATTAAAAGAATGACAAAGAAAACATATCTAAAATTAGTGCACAGGTAAATTTTAGGATTAATTAAAAAATAAAGTGTTGAAATTGAAGAATTTATTGGAAAACAATAATGGTAAAATGATAAACAGAAAATATATTTTACTAAATGATCAAGCACATACAAAAGATTTCTGATAAAAGTGCTGATTCTCATGGAAAATATTTCTGATAAATTTCGATGATATACAGAGAAGAATTGTTAAGTTGAAAATTTTCATGGCAAACAATTCAGATGAAATTATGTACATAAAAATATAAGAGTTAAAATTGAAGAATTAGTTGGAAAATCAACATGGTAAAAGAGTTTACATAGAAAATATACCTATACAATTTGTCTAAGGACATAGAAAAAAATTGATCAAATTGAAGATTTTGATAGAAAAGCCTAGACGCTTGGAATACCCAAGACACAATTCACACAACAAATGATGCCCAAGACATAGGAAGAAGAAAGTACGGATCCTTGGGTCCTTTGTTGAAAGGGAAAAAAATACCCACAGAATGAGATACAGGGACAAAAGTTTGAGCAGAGTCTGAGGGAAAGACCAGCCAGAGACTTCCCCGCCCAGGGATGCATCCTATACAGTTACACAACCCAGACACTATTGTCGATGCCCACAAGTGCTGGGTGACAGGAGCCGGATACAGCTGTCACCTGGGAGGCTCTGCTAGTGCATGACAAACACAGAGGGGGACACTCTCCGCCGGCCATTGAACTGAGCAGAGGGTCCCCAATGGAAGACCTAGAGAAAGGACCCAAGGAGCTGAAGGGGTTTCCAGCGCCACAGGAGGAACAACAATATGTCTCACCCAGTACCCCCAGAGCTCCCAGGGACAAAACCATCAACCAAAGAGTGCACAGGGAGTTAGTTACTCATGGTCCCAGACACATCGGCAACAGAGGACGAACTTGTTAGACACCAAATGGGGGATAGGCCCCTGGTCCTGGAAAGACTTGATGCCTTACTGTAGAGAAATGAAAGGCCAGGGAAGCGGGGGAGGGTTGATTGGGGAAGGAGAGATGGCTCATGGGATTTTTGGGGGAGGGTTGAACCAGGAAAGTGGACAACATTTGAAATGTAAATAAAAATATACCAAATAAAAAATTTAAAAAAATTAAATTTGACCAGAAAAAGTATTCTATGTTCTTGGTCAATTAGTACAGGTATATTTTCTAGGGGTATATTTAACCATTATTATTTTTCACCATATTCTCCGATTTTGACACATTTTCTATAACTTTTTTCAATTTTATCAATAATATTTTTCATGTTACTCTTTAATTTTAACACTTTTCTTTACTTCTTTAGTTTTATCAGAAATAATTTACATCAAAACTTTCAGTTTTATCACCATATTTTTCTGTGTTCTTGGACATTTATTAAAAGTAAATGTCCTATGTTTACATTTTTACCATTATTATTTTCTAACATACTCTTCGATTTTAACACTTTCTATGTATTTCTTCAATTTTATTAGAAATATTTTCTATGAACACTTTCAATTCTATCAGAAAATGTTTCTTCTACCTTTTACAATATTTTAGATGTTTTTATGTCTACAATTTTATCTGAATTATTTTCTATGAAAATATTCAATTTTACCACTTTTCTATATATATTTCTTCAAAAACATGACCAAAATTTCCATCAAAATCTTCATTATTTATCAGAAAATGTATCTACTTAACTCTTTAACTAGTTTAGATGTTTTCTGTCTACCGTTTAATTGTATTATTTCCTTGAATTCTATTTTAACTTTTTAATATAGTTCTATTTTTATCAGAAATATTTTCCATCAACATCTTAAATTTTAATCAGAACAATTTCTACGTTCTTGTTCACTTAGTATATATATTTCTATGTTAACCATTTTACCATTATTACTGTTCATCAAATTTTTCAATTTTAACACTTTTTCTTGGTATTTATTTAATTTTTGTATACCGTTCTTCAATTTTATCAATAATATTTTCTATGTAAATGAATTTTTTCAGAAAATGTTTGTGCTTCATTCTTCAATTATTTTAGAACTGTTTAATATGTCTACCATTTATTTTGTATTATTTTACCTGAAAACCTTCAATTTGAACACATATTTATATATTTCTTCATTTTTTCAGAAAAATATTTGATGTTTATAGAATTTTAACAGACTATATTTTGTCTCAATTCTTGAAGTAGTTTAGGAAAATTTTCTATGTCTACAATTTTATTTGTATTATTTCCATGAAAATCTTCAATGTTAACACTTTTTTCTATGCTTCTTCAATTTTATCAGAAATATTTTCCATTAATATCTTTAATTATTCAGAAAAAAAAATTCTATGTCTAGTCAATTAGTAAAGATATATTTTCTATGTTGTCTATTTTACCATTATTATTTAACAATGCATTCAAATCTTTTAACACATTTTTCTCTATATTTCTTCAATAGTTTCAGAAATAGTTTCCATGTAAATCTGCAATTTTAAAACATTTTATACATATTTCTTCAATTTTATTAGAAATTCATTCAATGTAACACTTCAATCATAACAGTGAGTATGTTAGATGCAAAAGGTTTAAAAATATTCACCCAATATACTGTTTAATGCATATTAAAATTAAGAGAACATGTGTGTGTGTGTGTGTGTGTGTGTGTGTGTGTCTTTCACAATTCCAAAATATATGGGCAGGTCTAGAGAAGACATACTCACCCACTGAAAACAGAACACCATCATATCATATGCCCATTTTATATAAGTATATCAAGATGCTTGTTTGGACATGGTTCCTTTATAGACAAGTTTGCTCAATAAAATTAATTTTATGACTGCATCTACTGAAGAATCCATTCTTGAAAATAAAATGATTAATTTTGAGATTGTGATTAGGATTTTAACCATGAAGGACAAAAATGTATTTTCCATGAGAATATGAAATTTATAACTATATGGCCACATAGGGCTTTACAGCTATATCCTTCCAATGCAAGGAAGGACTCTAGAGACCAGGCTAGAGATCACTGCCCATGCTCAGGCTTGGTGGTCATTATCTCTCTCCAGGAAACACTCATCTCCTGGATAATAGGAGCTGTGATCTGCATAGAGTGGTTGGGTGTTGTTAGATTTGAGACATTTAGACCACACTTGGAGGCAGTCGGGTGTGGTACACTGTTCAGTTATAGAGTAGGTTGGATGTGACTGAGGGACAGATGAGAGCTGTTTGGGAAAAAGAGGATTTGGACATTTGCTGACAATTTTGGACACACGACTGTGCTGGAGTGTCTGGTGAGATGGGTCTCTCACAGCCTGACTGACAGAGCAGGCAATACAGAGAATGCACTAAGAACTTGAGTTCACAGACTTCCTGCCCCAGCCTCACACAGGCTGGACATACAGGTGCAAAGTCAAGGTGTTCTGTAACCATGGTCTGGGACTAGCTTGGGAGACTGACTGTGCTCTTGACTTTGAATTCCATTTTGCGCTCAGGAGAGGGTGGTTTGGAGGAAGCAGGAGGAACCAGTAGTTCCCAGGGAAGACTTCCCCAGTAGGCTGGGGAGTCTGGTTGGAGGGGCTTCCCGCAGGCAGGCTTGAAAGAAGCTTTGGGAACCTCCTAGTCCCAAGTGCTGCTTTTCCAGCAAGCACCAGGAGCGCCCACCCACCGCAGCTCCTCCAGGCTCCTGGATCCCGCTGATGGAGTGTCTTTATTCCCAGGGCTTACACATTCGGGCCCCTGCTGAGCTTGTCTTCCTCAAGCTGCTAACAAGAGTGGAGGGGATGCTGCTGATTCAGGTTCCCTGTAGGAGCTGCGCACAGACCCGGCCACTTTACATTTTAATTTATGCGCATTTTATCCCCTGGCTTCTCCCTGCTGGGTGCCTTGTAAATCTCTTACCTTCTGTGAACCCTGGAGTGTGGTTGGTGGAGGAAGGAGGAAAGGCTTTGATGGTACACGTCTGGTGGCTTATTTCTGCCAAAAGAGTCCCTGGCTGTGACCATTGAGTGGCCCAAAAGTCTCTTTCCTGGCAGGTTTTGCACATTGACATTAGGGTGTCTGCGTTTGTAATTTGTTAGCATTTAGCCCCAGGTTTTGGGTTTTTACATGTATCCACCATGAATTTAATGTGGTTCTGTTTAACAGTGGCTTAAATCTCATTTTAAAATATGAGGCTAACATAGGTTAACATCCATAACAGTCCCAAGAGGTAGCATTTCACAGGAACAGTGGCTAAGGCTGAAGTTCTCTTTCTTGTGGAGGATAGAACATGGTCTAGCCCAGGAACTCTCTGCACCTTGACATCTTCCGACCTAGGCAATTTCTTATCAGCCCCTGGGAATCAATCTCCTGCAGGACTCACTGAAAGGACTCAGACAAACATCAGGAGCTCTCATATGTTTTGGAGTGGGGTGGGTTAGCTCTGGGTGACCTGGAACTCCCTATGTAGACCAGGCTGGCCATGAACTAACAGATCCAGCAGCTTCTGCTATCTGAATGTTGGGATTAAAGGTGTGTGCTCCCATTTTTAAGTCCTTCTCCTTCTTCCCTGGCCTGCAGCCCTGTGGTGCCCGCTCTTAAGGACTTAGGAACAAAGGATGGATTTCCTGGGCACAGCCCCATCCCAGACCCTGTTGTCTGTGCTCCTGTTGGGCCTCACAGGCTGCATGTGGAAGGGGCCACATTTCTTGTCATGCTTGTGAGAGTCGGGAATGATGTCCCACGCTGTGGACGGCTCAGATTCTGGCTGCTGCCTCTCATTGCTAATGTCAGGCGAGATTTAAGTAAAACAACAACAAAAAAAAAAAAAAAAAAAAAAAAAAAAAAACAATAATTAAAAAAAAGGAAAAGAAAAGAAATGAAAAGAAGAAAGAAAATAAAATATGTTATCAAGAACAAAACGCCATCAGTAAACTGAAAGCCCTAAGAGGGAAAAGGCAAAAACATAGTCAGAGGGGAGGTACAAACATAGATAAGAAAAGTGTAATGCACAAAAGCCCAAAGGAATAATAATATACTTAATAATGATGACAGTATAGTGAACTCTCTGATATAAGATCCACCAACTAAACCTTTCGCACTACACTCACCTCTGCAGACGCTCAACACCTAGGGTCACCTGTGACTGAAGACAATCCAGAAATTCTGAACTGATGCACTGACAGTGTTTCACTCACATTATTATTATAATAATTATTATTATTTATTATTTATTATTATTTTCTGAGTGTGAACTGTTAACAATTCTCTCCTGACACGCTCGTGAAGTGGTCATGATGATCCTGAGTTTATGTTCAGATGGAAAAATTTCTTATTATTCTTCTTGGTTTCTTGGCACAATATTGGCAAATATACATAATAATAATAATGAGAATAATAATAACAATAATAATAACACTATATTTAATAATATAGTAGACTTAAGCAGTTTCAAGTCTTATTTTCTAGTCTGTTTCATAACAGAAATTTCCGGATATAGTTAATAATAATAACAATATAGTTAATAATAACAATTTACTTAATAATATGTTAAATAATAATAACATGCCTGATAATAATTATAATGTACTTAATATTAATATCAACATAATTAATAATAATATAGTCAATAATAATAATGATAGAATAGTTATGAATAATAATATATAATAATGATAATGATAATATAGTTAATAATAACAATATAGTTCATAATAATATAGTTAATAATAATATAGTTAACGATAACAATATAGTTAATAAGAACGTAGTTAATAGTCATAATATAATTAATAATAATAATAATAATAATAAACTTCATAATATACTGAAGTTAATTCATTCCATTTATTATTTTCTTGTTTGTTTCAAGGAAGAATTTTTATAGATATCTTTAATAATAATAATAGTAGTGATAATGATGTTAATAATAACAATAATTACATAGTGAATAATAATTATAATAACAACATAGTTAATAAAAATAAAGATAATAATAAAAAATTTAGTTAATAAATACCAATAATAACGTTAATAATTTAGTGAAACAACAACACAAACAGCAAAAGAATCGCATCAAGGCCACCATGCATGAAAAGTTCTCTCTTTATGTGACTGAGAAGTCATCATGTCTGCTGTGTGGTTATCACTGATGCGATAATACATCTTCGTCATCATAATAATAATAACAATAACATGCATAGTGATCTCGATTCTTGTTATACTCACTGCCAGGAGGGCCTCACTTACCATCTGCAGTGGGCGTGGTGGACGGGTCCTTGGTTTCTGCCAGAGGTGGACAGAGAGATGAACACTACAGTGCACAACCCTTTACTATGCTCTGTTTCTTTCTATCTCAATCTGGACACTAATTACAAAAGGATATCCCCCTGTTGCAGACAAAATTGTTTTGGATCCAGGTTCTTGGATCTCCGTGAGGGTCACAGTCCAGCCCATCAATCCTATACAAATTCTTAGCATTGAACATATGGGGAGGATGGAGTCTCTGCAAAACCCACAACCGTCCCACTGAACCTGTGCAACACATGGACCAAAACTCCCTGGTGTCCAGCTATTACCATGAGTCGGGGCACATGATTTTAAGAAATAAAAGCAAAATATAAATGGACAGTGTCTGTCTGCCACTGAAGATGGTTCTCATTAGATTTTGTTAACTTGATACAAGCTAGAGAAATCTACAAAGAGGCAGCTGCAATCGAGAAAAATGCATCTATGTCTGTGGAAAAAATTTCCTGATTGATTGATCTATGAGAGCACAGACTACCATGATTTTTTCTTTTTTTTAAAAGATGTATTGCTTTAGTTTATGTATATGAGTACACTGTCAATGTCTTCAGATGCACCAGAAGAGGGCCTCAGATCTCTTTACAGATGGTTGTGAGCCACCATGTGGTTGCTGGGATTTGAACTCAGGACCTTCAGAAGAGCAGCCAGTGCTCTTAACTGTTGAGCCATCTCTCCAGCCCCATGATTTATTCTCATCTGAACAGGTTAGACCTTGATGGTGGTAGAAAACAATACTGCACACCATTGACAAGTAAACGTGTGAGCAGTGCTCCTTCAAGATCCCGATTTCAATTCTTGCTTGCACGTCTACATCTAATTATCTTCATGTTGCTCCACCCAAAATTGTCTGGAATAAATCCTTATCTCACTAAGTTGATTTATATAGATCATGTTTTACAACAGAAACAGGAACCTAACTAGTACAGTGACATCATCTGATCACTTTGTCAGTTGTGTGTCCCACTCAACTTCCATTGCTAAATTACAATGAGACAAGGAGGAAGGCATTTGGACCGGGGGATTCTGACTGCAATTCCGATATTAAGGGGAGAATGTCTTTTGAACTGAACAGGATTTTTAACCTTCCAGTTTCCTCCCTCTTATTTTATTATTATTATTTATTATTTATAAGTAACAAAAAACCTAGAATAGGACAAAATGCAAAATAAACAGTTGAAAAGAACGTAAAGACATCTAAGAAACATTACCATACAGAAACTCAAATTCACAAAAAGAAATTACATAAAACCAGAAAAGTATAAGACACAATATACTTAAAAAGGAACTTTGAGTTAAAAATAAAAAAGAAAACACAACAAAATAAATGAACTCTGTTGTGTGGTTATCACTGATGCTATATTACAAGAAAAATTTAGCAAAATGATGTGCATTTCTGGATTTCTTTTATATTGTCTTGTGAATATTTTTCTTTCCCTAGTATCTGAAGAGTAAGGTGACTGTATTTCTAATAAATGAGTCCACAATGCCAATAATGAATATGGGTTTTAGAGTATACATTTTAGAGGTAACAATAAACATGGCAGTATGACTATAATTTGAAATGGATTGCATCATAAAGTGTGTGTCCATTTTGTAAGCTATGTCATCCAAACAATACACACAACTCTCTGAGTAGCCCTAGCTGGTTGAGAATTCACAATAGAGCCCTGTGTGCCCATAATTTACAAGGAATGTTCTTTTTGCTTGTGTGTTCTGAAGTTACAGGTGTATGACAGTACACCTGAATAACTAAGATGATCTTGAGGATTAAGAATTAGAAATAAAATATCTATTCATAATAATAAAATTTTAAAAGTGTGTGGGTATATTTTATTTTTTACAGCATGTTTTCTTTATTTATATTTCAAATGATAACCTCTTTCCTGGTTTCCCCGACTTAGAAATTTTCTATCCCATCCTCCCTCCCCCAGGCTTATAAGAGGGTGTTCCTCCACCCACCACAATCCCATCCCCCACCCTCAATTCCCCTACACTGGGGCATCTACCAAGCCTTCATTGGACCAAGGACCTCTCCCCCAATTGATGACTGACAAGGCAAATCTCTGCTCCATATGCAGCCATGTGAACTCCTTCGTTGATGGCTTAGTCCCCGGGTGCTCTGGTTGGTCGATGTTGTTGTTCTTCCTATGAGGTTGCAAACCACTTCAGCTCCTTCAGTCCTTTCTCTGTCACCTCCATCGGGGACGCCATGTTCAGATGCGTGGTTGGCTGAGAGCATCCGCCGCTGTGTTTGAGAGGCTCTGGCAGGGCCTCTCAGGAGGCGGCCATATCAGAATTCATTCAGCAAACATTTCTTGGCATCAATAATGCCGTTGTGATTCTGTGTGGGATGAATCCACATGTGGGCCACATCTGGGCGACCTTTCCCTCAGTCTCTGCTCTAACTTTATCTACGTGTTTCCTCCTGTGAGAATCGTGTCCCCTTCTCAAAAGAACCAAATAATCTACACTTTGATCTCCCTTCTCCTTGAGCTTCATGTTGTTTGTCAATTGTATAACGTGTGTTCTAAATACTTTCGGGCTCACACACACTTATGCACTGAAACAAATGGAAGAGAAAGTGGGGAAGGACCTGGAGCACATGGGCACAGGGGAAATTTTCCAAAATGGAAAATCAATAGATCAAAGATCAAGAATTGACAAATGGGACCTCATAAAATCACAAATCTTCTGTAAGGCAAAGGACACTGTCAAGAGGACAAAATGGCAACCTACAGACTGGAAAGAGATCTTTACTAATCCCACATTTTATAGAGGGTGAATTTCTAATATATACAAAGAATTCAAGAAGTTAGACTCCTGAGACCCAAATAACCATATTAAAAATGGGGTACAGAATTAAACAAAGAATCCTCAACTGAGGAAGACTGGATGATTGAGGAGCACCTAAAGAAATGTTCAACATTCTTCACGGAAATGCAAATCAAAACAACCCTGAGATTCCACCTCACACCAGTCAGAATGGCGAAGATCAAAAACTCAGAGGAAAACAAATGCTGGAGAGGATGTGGAAAAGAAGGACCCTCCTCCATTGCTGGTGGGATTGAAAACTGGAAAAACCACTCTGGAAATCAGTCTGGCGATTCATCAGAAAGTTGGACATAATAATACCTGAGGAGCCAGCTATACCACTCCTGGGCATATACCCAGAAGGTGCTCCTACATGTAATAAGGACACGTGCTCCACTATGTTCATAGCAGCCATATTTAAAATAGCCAGAAGCTGGAAAGAACCCAGATCTCCTTCAAGGGAGGAATGGATAAAGAAAATGTGGTACATTTATACCATGGAGTACTACTCAGCAATTAGAAACAATGAATTCATGAAATTCCTAGGCAAATGGAAGTAGCTAGAAACTATTATCGTGAGTGAAATAACACAGTTATAAAAGAACACATATGGTATGCAATTACTGATAAGTGGGTATTAGCCCAAAAGCTCAGAATACCCAGGATACAATTCACAGACCTCATGAAGCTCAAGAAGAAGGAAGAACAAAGTGTGAATTCTTTGATCCTTATTGAAAAGTGGATCAAAACACCCATGGCTCACAGCCAACCAATAGAGTGAGCACAGGGTCCGCAATGGAGCAGCTGGCGAAAGGACCCAAGGAGCTGAAGAGATTTGGAGTCCTGCAGGAGGAATAATAATTTTGGTCTGTGGGAGCTGTACCCACAGAACTCCCAGTGCCGCGGGAGCCCAGTGAAGTCTGTGAACATGATATTTTACAGACAGTGGCAAAAGAAAAAAATGTCTCCTGGGGATCGCAGGCCTCTCTATATATTTAGAAGCTAAAAATCTCACTTGGCAATTGTGATGGCCGGGACATGGTCTAACCAAGCAAATATAGATATGCAAGAATCCATCTTATAGCAAAAAATTCTGCTTTGCTTTGCTCCAACATTGATGTTATTATGGTAGAAAAGGCATTCCAGAAACTCCAGTCACTAGTTCTTTTCTTGCTTTTCTAGTCACTGCCTTGCAGGGCAGGTGTATTCCAAACAATAGCCCAGACTTAGGATATTTACACCTGAAAAATCTTAAGAGTTCCCTGCCATAAAAATGAATATTGGGCGAGGTAAAAATAATTTACATTTCAGTTGGTTTCCTAGCGACCTTCCCCCACAAGTTAATCCAATTCCTCATTTAACTATTGATTTTGCTTGCAGACTGGCTATCTCACACCCACCCAAATAGCAAGGGAAGTTGATGGGGAACTGCCTTTTATTACAGGCCCCACCCCGGGAGTCCTTGAGCAAGGCACCCTTAGCTTATCCAGGTGTGATTAAGGAACAGTTTATACTTAATACTCAAAAAGGCTCACTTTAGAGTCTGCGAGAGAGACAGTAGATACTTTTTTCTACTCAGAGAAACACTCAGAGGACGAATCAGTTCGTTCATTGAGGCTGGGCCTAATGGCTAACAGCCGATTAATTTACCAGGCTGGCCCAAAAAGCTGTAGCCAATTGGTTTTACCCGGCTAGAGGCTGCGACCAGAGCTAATCATTAGAGCTGATCGCCCTGGGCCTACGATGGCCCCAGGCCTGACACAGAGAAGAATGAAACCAGCAGACTAGGCAGAAGGACTCTTGAAAGACAGCGTGATCCAGACAGCGTCCCAAGCTCTACAATGTCGCCATTTTTGCCAGGAGGCTGGGAACAAGAATCATCCTTCTTCAACTCCTGGGTCGGTGCGACATTGAGACCCAGATGAAGAAGCACTTTAGCCACATGGGCCCTGGACTTTGCGTAAACAACCTGTATTTCCCAAGAAAGCCAAGCTAGCCTTTTACAGGTGTATGTGATGCTTAATTTGAGACGTTAACTTGACTGGACTTTGGGAGATACCTGAAAATACATTCAGAGTTCAAACCACCTCTGTAGTCAGTCAGTTTGTAACTCCTGTGGGACCTGTGTCCTCCTTAACCAAAAAATCCCGGTTATCCCACGGCAGACCCACAGTCTGTAACATCCCAGGGGCTGAATCACCAGTCAAAGAGCACACATGGAGGGACCCATGACTCCAGCTACCTATGTAGCGGAAGATGACCATTTTACACATTAGTGAGAGGAGAGGCCTGTGGTCCTGCGAAAACTCAATTCCCCAGAATAGGGGAATGCAAGTCAGGTAATTGAGAGAGGGGCTGCATCAGGGGGAGGAGGATGTAATAGGGGGATTTTCAGAGGGATAACTTATTCAGAAAGTGGACATGTAAATATTTGACATGTAAATAAAGCAAATATTAAGAAAAAAAAAGAAAAAAAGAAGAAAAAAGAAAGAAAAAAGTGAGGGCAAGTCCCATGTTGTTTACCCAGAAGCCTTTTTTTTAGCTTAGCACTGGCTTGAGCTAGAAGCTCAGCTGACATTGTTTGAATGGATGAAATTTTCATTTAAATACTACTGGACTCAGAATCGCTCCACTCAGCTGCTCTCGGTCTGCAAGGTGACTTTAATGTAACGCAATCACAACAGTGCAACTCTTCTTAAGTAGCCACATATGCTGGGTCAATTTATTTGCTGTTAATGTGAGACTCGTTTAAAAGTTTGAGTCTGCTCGGACAATGCACTCACACTGCCTCATTCCAATCTTATGTTTCGTTCTCATCAGCTCTATTGATGCGCAGACTGCTCAGAGTTTTCCTTCTGTGTTATACACAGATGTCTTAAATTTTTGTTTTGCTCTGTTCTAACATTTCCGTGAAATAGGAAGGCCCAGAATTTAAAAATATGCCACGAATTAATAGTTAGGAACTGCCTTTTATTTAGAGAAGCTGGATGATTTCTAATAACTCTGACTGATTTTAGCATCGACAACACCAACAAGAGCCCTGCCCTCCCTATTTGTTGTGCAACAGGGATGTGGTTTGCTGAGCAGGCCTGTGCATAAAGGTCAAAGCCACATTTTTCCTTTTATGAGTGAGTCACATCCCTTACTCAAGAACAATTGGATCTTAAATGATGGAAGGCACTGCTGGGAGCTGTGAGATGAACAGGGTTAAGTTCCAGCTGCCCTGTGACTGAATCTGCAGGAGAGGCTTGAGAGGAAGGAAGGTTAAAATAAAGAAAAAGGGAAACAAAGGCATGCAGAGTAAGAACACGGTCTATAGACCAATCAATGCACACCACAGAATAACATAAACAACACAGAGGTTGCCAAAAGGATGCAGTGTCTATTTTGGTTCATTATCTCTGATAATTGATTGGCTCTATTAGAGAAATGCCTGAATCCTAGTGATATCAATTTTAAATTGGATATTTTATGCATTTACATTTCAAATGTTTTCCCCTTTCCTGATTTCCCACAGAAACTCTGTATCCCACACCTTCTCCTGCTTCTATGAGGGTGTGTCCCCCCTCCTGCCTCCTTGGCCTGGCATCCTCCTACACTGAGACTTTGAGGTTTCATGGGACCAAGGGCCTCACCTTACATTGATGCCCAAGGCCATCCTCTGCTACATATAATGACAGAACTATGGCTCCCTCCATGTGTACTCCTTGGTTGGTGGTTTAGACCCTGGGAGCTCTGGTTTGTTGATATTATTGATCTTCCTACGGGGTTACAAAGCCCTTCAGCTCCTTCAGTCCTTTCTCTATTTCATCCATTATGGATGCAGTGATCAATTCAATGATTGGCTGCCAGCGTCCGCCTCTGCATATGTCAGGCTCTGGAAGAGGCTCTCAGGAGACAGCCATACCAGACTCCTGTCAGCAAGCACTGCTTGGCATCCACATAGGGTCTGAGTTTGTTGACTGCATATGAGATGGGTCCCCAGGTGGGGCAGTCTCTGGATGGTCTTTGCTTCAGTCTCTGCTCCACCCTTTGTCTCCATATTTTGTTCTCCCTTCTAAGAAGGACCAATACACCCACACTTTGATCTTCCTTCTTCAGCTTCATGTTGTTTGTGAATTGCATCTTGGATTATTCAGACATTTTTGGGTAAAATCCCCTCATCAGTGAGTGCATCTGAGTGGATACCCGTAGCAGACTTGGAAGCAAGGTCTTTTTTGTTGTTTTGTATTGTTTTGTTTTGGTACTTCATGAACACACATTTACAATCACAAAGAGATTCTTGTGAACCATACCTGAAAGCAAGTCTGTTTAATCATTGATAATTTAGCCATGGCCTTTAATGTCTCATGTGTTTTTCATTCATCTGGTGGCCATTATGTTTCTAGGAAATGATTTCTACATACAGGACGCCATCCTGGAGAACTTAATGAAGGGATTGATGCCAAGGAGTGCTGTCATCGTTAATGTCACATAGCATTTTGCTTAATTCTTCACAGGATTGGAGTGGGGAAAATGTTCATTGATGGTCTTCTCTTTTATCTCTCATTTTTCTATTATTGAACATGGATAATTTTCATACAGTAGATTCTGATTACCTCTTTCCTTACCTAACTCTTTCCAGATTTTCTTGTCCCATGCAACTTTTTAAATCCATAGCCTCTCTTTCTTTTTTATGTTATACAACAAACATCTAAATATAATAATAATAATAATGATTATTATTATTATTATTAAAAACAAAATTTGTAATAGGACAAAATGACAAATAAACAGATAAAAAGACAAAGGAAAACTCTAAGAAACCTAAAAATACACCAACTCAAATTGACCAAAAAAATTTACACAAAACCACAATAGTATAAGCCCCAGTATACTTAAAAAGAAACTTTGAGGTAAAAACAAAAATAATAATAATAATAATAATACACAGCAAAACAAATGAACACAAAAACCAAACAAATTTAAAAGTCTCAGAAAACCATTGTGAGACAAATGCCAGCAAACAATGTCTTTGAGATTGTTTGGTACTTCCCATCTGATGCTGGACTAAAGGTTTGACCTTAAAATAGTTTGAATACCCCGTGAACGTCGTATCATTGAGTACATCCCCTGAAAAAAGATTCTTGTAAATCATACCTAAAAGCAAGTATGTTATAACAATTTTAATTTAGACAAAAGCATTTATGTTTCCTTTTTGATTTGTCTGCCATTATAGGAAATGATTTCTACATATAGGATGGCATCCTCAACTTCATGGGATAGATACCAAGGTATGGTGTTATCCTTCAGATCATAATTAATATATATATTTTTTTTGTAAATAGATATCAACCAGATTGGAATGGGGGTGCAGTTCCGGTCCCCTCTCGACATTGAGACGCCATCTTGAACAGAGCCGTGCAGGCCCTATGCATGCGGCCGCGGTCTCTGTAATTTCACATGTGCGTCCATCTTTCTTGTTTTAGAAATCCTGTTTTCCATGTTCTCAATCCCCTCTGGCACGGATAATAATACTTCTACCTTCACTTCCCCAATATATCCTGAGTCCTGAGGAAAGGGATTTTATAGAGACATCCCAGTTGTGAGTGTGTGTTCAAAATTCTTTCACATCCTAAAAATTGTCTGCCTATGGGTTTTGAGTTTGTTCCTATCTATTACAGGAGGAAAGCTGTCTGATGTTGGCTGATCAAGACCCTGATTTTTAAGTATAGCAGAATGTCATTAAGAGTGAATTTACTGCTATGTGACCTTATGAGAACATAAATATATGCAATTTCACACAGTCTCCATAATACATATATTTACAAATATATACACATTCAGTCAGAATCTGTGAGAAAAGAGGCCATGTGCATTTTAGGAGTGAAGGGAGTGGTATAAAGAGTGTTCTGGAGACAGGAAATATAAACAAAAAAGCAATTAAATGACAATGTCAAATATAAACAACCAAATCATATTTTAAAAATGAAGCAGCAAACAATACTTTGAGAGAAAAATGATACTGACCTTCATCACATGATGTAAAGAAATAATAATGTGTCTGTGTTCATACATACATGTTTGTTGGGTAATATTAAAGTGAAAATATCCTTAGTACTCAAATATTGACCAAATTTATGATGAGATCTTTCATCTACAGTGATTTATATTTTCATCAAATTCACTGATCTTATTGTGGAAAAGGTTTTGTGTGTGTGTGATTTCGATTAGAGATTTACTCACTCAAAGAAACACTTTTATTTCATAAGGGAATTGTGCATTTTCACATTAACTTACAGAGCATAATATTGCAGGCACAAGCTGAACCCCCTTGTACATTTCATAAAATGTTCCCTTCTTTGCATATTATCTGATATTTTAAACATTCCCTGCAGTAGACCAAATGTCACACAATATTTTCTACATCATGTGAAATTATATATGCAACTTTCAAGTTGTAGCGATTTAAAATATTTCCTTCCTAAGTCGATTAATCCCAAAGGAATGCTTATGCAGCATCAGTGTTCCTATCATGATTTACAAATAAAAAAAGAGGTGTATGGGGGAAAAGGTAGGGTAAATCAGGCGAGAGTTGTGTGATGAATATGAAGTGTTATATGAGACTGTCCTAGAAGTGAAGAAGATTAAAACACAAACTTGAATCTCCTGTCCCTTCCCCCCTTCCCCTGCATTTACGAGACTCCTGCCTCATCAGTCTAGCATTCCCCTGTAGTGGGGAATTGAGCCTGCACAGGACCAAGGGGCTCCCCTCCCAGTGATGCCAGATAAGTCAGTCCCCCACAGAAGAGGGGACACCAGGGAGTGGCATAGTGGGATAACCTGTGAGTGTAAGTAAATCAAATAGCCAATTATATATATACATATATGTGTATATATACCTTGAATCTGTAGAAAGATTTCTGTTAATGAACACATGCAATACTTAATTAGGCTATAAATATGTTCTCACAAAATAAGAAAATTCTATGGTATACATATAGTTACAAAGTTTTTATTATATATATAAACACACACACACACACACACACACACACACCTGTAGTGTGTGGTGAATAGGCATATGGGTGCAACTGAACATGGAATTCAGAGGCCTTTGATTGCTATGATGAGATTTACATGGACTTGAGAGGTACCAGATTTTGGTGATTGTAACTGAGCATGGTCTTCTGAAAGAGTAGCCATTGATCTTAACCACAGAAATATTGTTTCAGTGCCTCATATTTAAAAATATAGATATCTTGAAAACATTTAAAAGTTGTGGCATACACACTGGAGTTCCTCCCGTGGCCCACTCCACATCTTCAGATATGTGAAGTTGTTGCATCTGTGGGAAGCAAGTAAAATAGCTTCCTATTTTCACTTTAAATCCAAGGCCTTGTGGAAAATTCCAAATGATGAAAATGTCATAATCTGTACTCTGATTTTCCCTATGTCTCATGTTCACCAGTTCTCCAACAGGATTAGTAAACACCCGGGTCTTCAGCAAGGAAGACACCTAAATGAGATCCATCATTAGATGCTTACATAAGTGTATCAATAAGGGGAAAGCAAAATTGAGAATTTCCTCTAATTCCTTAATGACTTCCACAAAATTCAGTTGTACTGAAGCAATCAGGTGTAGTAAAATACAATACACCTCATTGATACTGAAAATTTATATAATGTTCCATGTCAATGTTTGATGGTAAAATATGGAAGAAAAAATGATTAGCATATAACAACATGGTGTGTGAATGTGTGTGTGCATGTTTTCATGTTAGCCAAAAATACATTTTTGAAAATATAGCCATGCATGTGCAAATGAAAGGCAATTCTGAATGTGTGTGAAAATAAAGACTGTCTGTTGTTCTTTCATTTATAGACAATAAAAAATATGAAATAAACTGAAACTTAACATACATAGTCTTAATCATTTATGATCTTGTTAATCATTGTTAACTTAAACGAGTAACTATTAGTTATAGCACATGTACTGATTCTTGAGAAATTACTCTTCGGAAAAATATTCTAGTCTACTCATCACTAAAAGCTTTTATTATAAAATTGTTGGCTCCTATTTTAACTTTTGAAATCATTGGGTGAAATGTTGAGACATGTTTTCACAAAACTCACTGATATAAAAAATATTGTTTCCTATTAAATGTTTCCCTTGTTCATGATATTCAGCCTTGTAAAATTAGGGAGTTTTGCAGTGTAAAAATCTTTCCACTGAGGGAATAATCTCTAACAAATGTACTTGTGTGTCTCTGGGTCCATTTAAAAGATTATATTGTCATATCTAAGCATAGTAAAATATAAGAAACTTCACCTGCTGAGAGTCAGAAAATACTCCTCTGTACTCTACTGTTATCTGAGCCTCTACTTGTTGAAGAATGAGTTCATGGTAGGTGTGGGCCACAGCATACACAGCATTATACAAATTGTAACCTTCTTCACTCAGGGTCATGTCATATTTGTGCAGTGCTGTCCATTCCAATGTGTTGTTGAATTTAAAATGTTCCATTTTATTGTTCTTCTTTGAGACTGAACAATTAAAATAATTCCACCCAAGTTTAGAATCATTTACATACATGTTGTGAGTGTGCAGATGCTTCACTCTTCAGAGTGGCATTGCCCACCATGAGGGACTTTACTGTGAACCGTGAGCTGGAATAAACCTGTTCTCCTGACAGAGTGTTTTATCAAAGCAACAGCAGTGATTAAGATACTTGTGAATTGACCTTTATCCATTCAAGGTGGTCACAATGAGAGGTAATGTTGTGTTTTGTTTAAAGAATTTTTTATTAGGTAATTTCTTATTTACATTTATTTTTTTGTTTGTTTTACTTTTTTGAGGCAGGGTTTCTCTGTGTAGTCCTGGCTGTCCTGGAACTCTCTCTGTAGATCAGGCTGGCCTCAAACTCAGAAATCCACCTGCCTCTGCTTCCCAAGTGTTTTTTTTTAAATTAATATATTTATTTATATATTTTTATATATTTTTATATTATATATACATATGCTTATATTTATATTTTATTTACATTTCAAATGCTATCCCCTTTCCACATTTCCCCTCTGAAATCACTCTATCCCATCCCCCCTCCCCATGCTCACGACCCCACCCACTCCTGCTTCCCTGACCTGGTATTCCCCTACCCTGGGGCAATGAGCCTTCACGGGTCCAAAGTCCTCTCCTCTCATGGATGTCCGACCAGGCCATCCTCTGCTACCCATGTGGCTGGAGCCATGGGTCCCTCCATGTGCACACTTCGGTTGGTGGTTATGTCCCTGGGAGCTCTGGGGTTACTAATTGGTTAATATTATTGATTCTCCTATGGGACTGCAAACACCTTCAGTTCTTTGGGTCCTTTCTCTAGCTCCTCCATTGTTGACCCTGCGCTCAGTTCAATGGCTGGCTGAGAGTGTCCCCCTCTGTGTTTGTCAGGCACTGGCAGAGACTCTCAGGACACAGCTATATCAGGCTCCTGTCAGCAAGCACTTGTTGGCATCCACAATAGTGTTTGGGTTTGGTATATGAGCTGGTTACTGGCGCCAATATGCTTGCATTACCCTAACTCACCCAAACTGTTATTGCAACAACACTAAAGGTAAAAGGAGGACCTTTGTCCACAGTCCGGCTTTGCTGGCAGGTCTCGAGGTAGCTACAAGATGGCTCACAAATTCGGCCAGAGTGTATGAAAAAATAAAAGAGAGAAAATAAAAGCCCTACAGCTTTTTTTAGATTGTGTCATGGAGACATTTTTGACAATACACACCCATGGACCCTGAATCACCAGAAGCAAAGGCAGCAGTGGCTTGAGATTTTGTCAGTCAGTGAACACCAGCTATGAAGACAAAGCCCCAGAGGGTGGAGTAGTTAGTAAAGAGTTGTCTAAGAGATTTAAGGACAGTGGCAAAGAGAGTATTTAATGGAGGACAGACTGCAGAGGAGACGCAGATGGGAGGACAGAAGCAACAGACTGGAGACCTGGGAAAGACCCTGTTGTCAGCCAAGGCCAAATCAGAAGACCATGAGTGATGCCTAAAAAGGAGATAAGGGGTCCCTGAGAATCAGAAGTGCCCCCACCACAAGACCAGGGTTACCCTAAAAGTAAAATGGAAACCCACCAACTTTTCTTGATAAAGTTCAACATTATGTCTAACTAAAACCTACAGACAGACTCTCTTCATCAGTTTATAAATGGTGGGAGGAGCCTTACACCCATCTGCAGTGGACAGAGCCTGCCTCAGGGTCCACATGCACCTGGTGGAGAGTGCGTCTCTGCAAGGCTACGCATGGAGAGGGTTGGTTAGCGCTGCCCTTTTATTGATTCTTCCAGTGCTGTTTTTTTGTGAAGATCCCTAGAAAGAATCTGCTTCCTGAGACCGACAGTGATTCAGTCAATGTGTGGGATGACAAACCTTGAGTGTGTCCACACTGGTGCTGTAAAAGCAAGGACAAAATGAACCAATTGTCATCTGATGTTCGAGTGAGTGTGGTGCCAGGTCTCGGCCTACAGAAGATAAAACATCTCCTTTACCATTACTTACGGAAATGCCACATCTCTTCCATTTAGACTTCACTATGGAGAACCTGACCGTAGTATGAACTCAGGTAAGTGAACATGTTGTTACCTAGTATTAGTTGTCACATTGTCCCCCAACACAGCGTGAGCCTAGCTGCAGTCACCAGGTTATTCTGTCATCAAACCCGCATCCCCAGAACACAAGCCCGCCCCTTGCCTAATGACTGCCTATGCAGAGGGGAGCGGAAATGACGTCTATGATATGACGTCCAACAACAGCAATGTTGTTAAAGGCCACAGTAGCTTTTGTGTTACACACTCACACAACTACTCCCTGCTCGCTGCTTACTATAAAGCCTGGACCCGAAATCTATTTGGGGCTCCCGCCACCGAAACCATCCGTCATGGCTGTGTTGCTTTGGGGGAGCCCGAGCTCGCTCATAAACAATAAAGACCCGGTCGGGAATTACATCAGAGCGGCCACCACGTGAGTCATTGTGGGGGTCACAAACGTGTCTCTGTCACAACACGCTCAGTGTGTACTGTGATGGGAGAGCAGGGTGAGATCCAGCTTAGTTCGATAGAGTGGAGGATGTTAAAGTCTTGCAGCAATATTCAAAAATCTTTAACTCACTCCAAACAACATTCCTATCTGACAGTAAAACTGGTGGAGCACTCTGCACAGCACCCTGGTCCTGTTATAGAATATTTTCCTGTTGTGGGCCCTCAACATAAAGGTAGCATCTTTCTGGGCAACGTGGTGTACTAAATGGTTTAGCACACCCATGTGTGGAGTGTGTTGTCTCCAGAATCCTAATAAGCCCACGAGCCGCTGTGCATCTTTCTTTGTGGTGGGAGTGGCCAAGTGCAATGACTTATCTTTCACTTTGGAAGTAATGTATCTTTATACCCTACTCCACTACATTCCTAAGCATTTTATTAAATTAGAAGACTACTAACTCTAATTGGATTTATTTTCAGTCCTCTGAACCCCTTATGGGTGATCAATGAACTCACAATAGTTGACACTATGTGCTTTCTAGGTAATTTCTATATAATGTGCAGTTTAGGACACTAATATAATATTTATGAAAGACACAAATGATCACTATCCCTTCTACCTTAGTTAAGACACAGGGGTGTAAACATAATATACCCTCAAGGCAAAACTCTAAAGGTATACAACTGTCAGTGGCAAATAAAGCACATTGCTTCTGCTGATGTTAATGGAGATAAATTGGCAAAAAGGCATTGACTAGATCAGTAACTGCACACCATGTACCAAGAGATGTGCTCATCTGCTGAGGTAAGGATGGCACTACGTCACCTTTTTACCTAACTTCCTCTTCTCTTCACTGTTCATCACACTGCTGACATCAAGGCTATGAGCTGCTCTACAGGCTTCCGATTTCTTTCTCATATTCAGAAGTGTTTGCTTATTCACTGCTTTCACCTTACTAAGCTTTTCTTGCAAAAAGCAAAGTCAGTGTCTTGTTTTGAAGGAGGATTTGCTGCTGCTTAATGAGAAAACTAAAAATGACATACTGGCCATTATGTGATTTATCTTTTACACTGCAGATTTTCATGGCCTTTCCCGTACTAGTAACCTGACTGATCCATGTGTGACCTCTGCATCTGGAACAGTAATGTGTATTTAATAACTTTTTTTTAAAATTCCATAGGAATTAGAATGAAATTCTAACACATTAAAGGCCATACTTGTTGTATGCACTATTTTTCACTATAGTGCTTTTGATTAAAATGCACAAGGAATCTATGTTTAATGCAGAAAATGAATAAATACAGATGAAAAAGAGAGAACCCAAAATGTAAACTTAAATTCCCCCACTGAAATTTATTTTAATATTCTATTATTGGTTCCAGTTGTTTTCCCAATGCTGTTATACATATATAAAAATGTAAGGTAGAAAGGGATATGTGTGAATATATGTATCCATGTGACATTTTTTTCTATCGACTTTCAACTTCCACATCTAATAATGGGACATAGAATCAATCCCTCCCCTTCGTCTGCCTAAAAAAGATGTTTGAAAGCACAATGTGACATTTTCTAAAAAGAACAAGAGCCAGGCCTACTTAGTGTCCTCTGCCATCTTACTTTTCAATCTATTTCAATCATCAGACAGAAAGAGTAATTAGAGCCATCTTGCCGTGGTAAATATTATTTTTATTTATTTTTAATACCACACTTGAATCATAAAGGTACCAAATAAAAGAAACAAAAGGTTTGGTATTTATAATAAGATTTAGAGCTCTAGAGTTGAACATACTATGTTGTATAGTTCCTGTCAATAACTGTGAGATATCACTTGCCTTGTTCTACCTAGACTGCTCAAATACCCAGGCCAGTCATCCTGGTCAATCCACCTACCCCATGGCTCATTCTTCCTTCTTCCTCTTCTCTCTCCTTCATGGTCTCAACCCCAGACACCAAGCCTGGGAACTGAAGAACCATGGACCCTTCTTCTCCCCAGCATTAGGCTTTATGCATTTTTATTATGCAATCATGGAATGCAGGAAAGTAATGATGTAATTATAATCCTAAATTATTGTAAAATTTACCAGGCTTCATGGCCTTGTGTCCAGAGTCTATGATCTCGTATTAGAACACATAAATTTTGCTTATAATTTTTTTCTCTCAAGCTGAATATTTTAAATCTTGAAAATAATTTTTATTGTAGATAGGACCACATAATGATACCCAGATTTCCTATTTTGGTTGAACTAGTGTTACTACAGCAATTTGATTTAACATAAATTATTTTTAACAAAACATTAACAAAAAACTTAAAGTATTTTGGTTAAACATAATGTATTTTATCTAGATTCTTGATTGTCTAGTATGCAGATCCAAGAAATGGCCAGTCAGGACATTTATTGATCATCTACAATTAACTACCTCTCAACTCCTTACTAATACAAATCAAAGTCAAAGCAGGGAAGCATTTACCTTCTTTTTCCAACCCTTTTTGTACTGTGATCAGCCATGCTTCAAAGATGGACTTAGAAATTGATTCTAGCACAGGCACCTCTTCATTTTAAGCCCCAAGAAGAGGGAGAGGTTGGAGGAAACCCACTTAGTGTTTTATTATTGCTTTTTACTGAACAATCAATGAATAGTCTGTAAGAGTTGAAAGACACACGTTCCTGCACTGAGCAGCAGAGAAATGATGGGGTGCTCAAAGCAATTTTCAATTACATGAATAGAGGATGCCTCAGCTACAGGCAGCTTTTCTGAGAACAGAAATAAACAATCAATAGGACTTGAAAAATAAGCATGAAGGGATTCTTAATTATCTGGAATTGTAGGGGAATTACATCAAACAAGAGATTAAAACAGTAATGCGTTTGAGATTAATTATTGAATTTTTAAAGAAATAAAGATAGAATCAATTAGGTAGTATTCATTCTGTTTCTATCATGGTTTCTTAGGTGGTCCCCACAATAAATTTCATTGTATGGAAACAAACTATTATATATCAAGTTCATCCACGTTCAAAGGAACTTTTCACTTCGAGAAGTGATAACACCTTTCCATTCCATGATGTTGGCAAAAGATGATGTAATAAGGACAAACATTGATCCCTCTCTGGTTAATGACTGTGGGTCCATTTATATTAACAAAGAATGTCTTAAATATCCCAACATTTCTGCATTATAAGACAAAGGCTTTGAAGCCAACCATAAGAAGTTCCTCGAAGTCCTTAAAGAGGAAATGACTAAATCACTTTAAGAAATCCAGGATAATACATTTGGAGGAAATCAAGAAATACATCAAAGACAACCAGGAAAACAGAAACAAATAAGTGCAGGAAACCAATAAATTCTGTGAGTACAGTCAAGAAAACATAAACCAAGGGTTGAAAGAAACAAACTCTTAGGGACTAAGAAATAGAAGCAATGAAGAAAATACAAACTGAGGGAATAATGGAAATAAAACTTTAGGTGTGCACATTGGAACTAGTGAGGCAAGGTTCACCGAGAGAATACAGAAATGGAAGACAAATCTCAAGCATTGAAGTAACAATAGAAGGGATGGACACATCGGCCAAAAAAACTAAATCTAATACTTTCTGACATAAAATATCCAGAAAATCCAGGACGTTGTGAAAGGACAAAACATTAGAATGCTAAGAATAGAGGAAGAACACTAGATCAAAGTTGCAGAAAGTATTGGCAACAAAAACATACAAATTCCCCAACCTAAATAGCTAGGTACCTATCAAAGTACAAGAATCATAAAAGCACCAAACAGAATGGACTATAAAATGAAGTCTCTTCCCTGAATAATAATCAAAACATACAGTACAAAGAAATAATACTAAAGGCTGCAAAGGTATAAAAGCCAAAAAACATATGAAGTAAGATGTATTGAAATCACAGATGACTTTTTATTGGAGTCTGTTAATGTCAGAAAGGTTTGAACACATGTGCTGCAGAAACTACAGATGCGGACATTATTATATGTAGAAAAAGTTTAATCAACACAAATGGAAAAATAAGACAGTCCACAATAAAGTCGAATTTGAGTAATATCTGTCTACAAATACAGACCTACACAAAGTGATAGAAGAAGAATCCAACTCAAAGCAGTTAATGATACACAGGTAGCAAAATATCTTGTGCTATCTGCAAAAGAAGGGAAATTGGACACACACACACACACACACACACACACACACACTAATACCAACACAACCAGCAGTATCCACAACAACAACAACAAAATTCCAGGAGTTAACAATCACTATTCATTAACTCTTTCAATATCCATTATCTCAATTCACCAATAAAAAGGCACAGGCTAACAAAATGGTTGCTACCACAAACCTATCCTTCTGTTGCATACACAAATTACAACTTAAAATAAAGAACAGGCATTGCTTCAAGGTAAAGGGGTACAAATACATACTCGAATGAAATCGAGTGAACTAAAGAAGAAAGCTGCTATAGCCATTTTTGAATTTAGCAAAATAGATTTTACCCCCCCTCCCCATAATCAAAAGAATTGAAATGCACTACATACTCCTCAAAGGAATAATATCACAAAAGATTACATTGTAATTTTGATGATCTTTGCCTAAAATACATGGTAAGCAACCTATGCAAAAGAAAAAATTTTTGAGCTAAAATGATCTAATTACTCTCATACCCATATTCTAAGTGATTTCAATACCCATTTCAGCAATGGACAAATTCTCCAGACCAAAACTAAACAGAGAAATATTCCTGCTAACTGATAGCATGGACATGAATATAGCTGATATTTCGAGAACATTCAATTGAAATAAATGATAATATACTTTCTGCTCACCACCTCATGAAACTTATTCATAAACTGACCACATATTCAGACACATTGCAAGTTTTTATATATACAAAGAAATTGAAACAACGTCATGTGTCTTATCAGACCACCATGAATTACAGCTGGATATCAACAAAACCAGGAAGAATACAAGGCTTAAAAACTCACAGAACCTGCAAACCACACTACTGAATGAAAAACAGGTTAAAGCAGAAATAAAGGAAGAAATTAGAGATTTTCTAGAATCTAATGAAAATGAATATGCACAATTCTATATAACACAAAGAAAATAAAGTGGTGCTTAGAAGAATGTTCATAGCAAAAATGCCTACATTAAAAAATTGGAAAGTTCATATATTGGTAACTTGAGAACATAATTTATAGTCTAGAAGTGAAAGAAGTGAATGAGCAATTATGAAATGGAGTAGACATCAAAAAATTATCCAGCTGGGGGCTGAAATCAATAAAATAGAAAGAGAAGAAAATAAGGAATCAATGAATCATGGAGTTGATCCTCTGAGTATTTTATTAGACAAGACAGGCAATCACTTATTGAAAGATAGAGAATATCAAAATTACTGAAATCTAAAATGAAAATGGGGAAAAATAACAGACAATGAAAAAATTCACAGTACGATTAAAACCTAGTTTTAAAAACCTGTCCTCCACTAAACTGGATATGCTGAAAAAATAGGTAATTCCTTGGATAGAATCAACTTACCATAATTAAATCAAGCTAAGATAAACAACATTAAAAAGATTTATTTATTTATTTATGTATATAGACATAAACAGCATTAGGTGATTTCCTTAGGTGATGAATACTCTCTGGAAATATCCAACACCACTTTATGGACAAATACTTGGAGTAAATAAAGACACAAGGAATATCTGTAAACATACTAACATCATGTTACAGCAATCCTATAGCCAACATTAAATTAAATGCAGAGATATTCAAAATTAATTCGACTAATTCACATACAAGACAAGGTGGTTCATTCTCTGTCCAAAGTTCTATCTAAAAGTTTAACTAGAGCAATATAACTGAAGGTTATGAACGCAATATGAATTAGAAAGGAGTAAGTAAAATTACATTTATTTGAAGATGACATAGTCGTATGCATAATGAACCAAAATTACACAAAGGCAATTCCTGAGCTGATAGACATGTTCAAGAAAGTTGTTGGATATATAACTAACTAAAATATACAAAAAAATTCAATGGCTAGGTGTCTGCATATATTTTTGTGGTTTTGATTAATAATTAACAAGTTGACTACAAAATTTTCTTGTCATTTGAATTGGACTAGTGTTTGAATTGTGTTTGAATTCAGTCGATCCCATAACATAAATCCTTTACAACATTGATAACTTTCATAAAATTTCTCTCCAGTATGAATGATTTCATAATGATGAAAACTATAGAGGTGTACAAAGGCTTCATTATACTAAACACATTCATGAGGTTTCTCTCCAACACATTTTCCTTCATGAAAATGAAGACTACAGAATTGTTCAGTCTTAACAACATTAAATTAAGTCACAATATTTTTTCTTTCATTTCCATTGCTAAAAAAGAAATAATGAAAAAGGAAACTTGTATAAAAGACCCATTTAGTTCAGAGTTCTACAACTTAATCCAAAGGGAGCTAGGGAGAGATTGTCTTCCAGGGATCTAAGAGAAGGATCTCTTCAGCCCTTGTAGGAATATCAAAGCCCACCAACACAGTGATGCACTTCCTCCCACAAGGCCACACCACTTCATAATATGACTCACTTACTGTGGCATATTTAAATTATTACATTCCACTTCCTGGCCATCTTATGATTGTCCAAACACATGAGAATATAGGAATCATACTTATACATGTAGAATACATGAGCTGCTACTTCAACATCTCCATTGTCTATAGCAGTCTCAAAATTGTCCAAAGGTCAAAGACTCTTCTAAAATTAATCCTATCATGTAATCATGTTCAAAAAAAGCACACCATGTACCTCCAAATTTAGAGTTTATACTTCACCATTCCTTAAGGCAGCATGAGGAAATACTGGACCTAAATAAGACCAAACCAACTGAGCAATCCCCAAACTCTGCGTCTCCATATCTGCTCTCAAAGTGTTCTTCAGATCTCCAACACCTTTCTGCTTTGTTCAATGTAGCAGAATTCTTTTTCTTTGAGTAGTTTTATTCCCTGAAAGCAGTTTTCCTGAGCAGGTATGCACAGATCTAATATCTCAAGATCTTTTTGGTCTCCAAAATAACTTCAGTATTACAGCTTCTTCTTTCAATATTCAGGATCCACACAGAATCTTTTCTGCTCCTCCAAAAAGATTGGGTCATTTTTCCAGCTCTGCCCTCTGTATCACTGTTAGTTCTGTCTGGCTCCACTCTCCTAGTCCTTATATTTTTACTGCTCATCCCATGGTACTTGCATCTTTAGGATGCGGGGTTCTTCTGCTGCAACTAGACTTGAGAGATAATCTCCAGTTTGCTTACTCAATTGTGCCAAGCCTCACCTGCTTGGCATGACCAATTCATGCATTCAAAACCAGTACCATCTGGGTACCTAAACATAACCAAGTACAGCTGCACCACTATGTCCAACCTTGGCTATCTCTGGAACACACCTGCTTTGTCATTCATAAAATGCTACCCGAATACTTTACCTCAGTGATGCTGATTTGTTCTTGATCACTGCTAATTATTGAACTACATCTATCCCGCATTAATTGTATCAGTAGTGTCTTCTATTCTTGTCTCTAAATCGAGAGCCTCATAGACAAATCTGCTGAGTTCTGACACTTGATGCCTCTGAAACATGGCCCCTTCAATTATATTATCACCCTTTTTCTATTTTTCAAAAACTTCACTGCATGAGCTTGGCTGTTCTGGAACTTCCTCAGTAGATTAACCTTGAACACAGAGATCTGCTGCAGAGCTCTGCCTCCTGAACACTGGAATAAAATTCATGTAACACCATGCCTGGATATAAGCTTTTCTTCTTAGATCTTGAAATTGAAAACCAGGAATAGCAATCAAGATACATCCATTCTCATCTTGACACATATTTGTATCTTCTTATCTTCCAGTATAAACAATAACCAGGTAATAATAATTTTAAACATGATACAGTTTACATTCATAAAATTACAAATCCACAATTTCAGCTGGATGGAATCTTGCCAAAATGTAACCTTTCTCTAACACCATTGAATATTATTGATCATAGGATTTAACTTTATTCAACTTCATGATGATGCCTTGAAATTTGAACCTTACAATTTGTATTTTTTCTTTCTTAGTTTCTATGCTTTATAGAAACTCTCAGGCCAAATTCTATGTGGTGATTATCATGACTTACTTTGTCAATGTAATTAATGTAACCCTCTTTGTCTTATCCTCAATGAAACTCTTCACACAAGGTTAAAAGACAGCAACCTCCTTTGCAAAAGCATCAAAAGAACCATCTCCAGAGTTGAAATAATACCAACCCATGTCTATCAAATTCCTATTATGATATCACCCAAAACTCCCACTTAATTTATGATTGTATTTATTAGGTTTCTCTACAGCAGAGAGACTTTGGACATTTCTCCCTTGTGAATATACTTTACCACACTGATTACATTAATAAGGTTTTTCTCCATTATGTGTACTTTTATGATATTGGAAATGACGGTGTCTTGCAAAGTCTTTAATACATTAATTACATTCATAAGGTTTCTCTCCAGTATGTGTTCTTTTATGATATAGGAGATCACTGGGTCTTGCAAAGGCTTTACCACATCGAACGCATTCATAAGGTTTTTCTCCAGTATGTGTTCTTTTATGATATTGGAAGGTACTGCGCTGTGCAAAGGCTTTACCACATTGATTACATTCATAAGGTTTCTCTCCAGTATGTGTTCGTTTATGTCTTTGGAGAACACTGTGACCTGCAAAGGCTTTACCACATTGATTACATTCATAAGGCTTCTCTCCAGTATGTGTTCTTTTATGATATTGGAAAGTACTGTGCTGCGCAAATGCTTTACCACATTGATTACATTCATAAGGTTTCTCTCCAGTATGTATTTTCTTATGCATTTGGAGATGTTTGTGACCTGCAAAGGCTTTACCACATTCATTACATTCATAAGGCTTCTCTCCAGTATGTGTTCTTTTATGATATTGTAAATTACTGCGCTGTGCAAAGGCTTTACCACATTGATTACATTCATAAGGTTTCTCTCCAGTATGTGTCATTTTATGTCTTCGGAGATGACCGTTATGTGCAAAGGCTTTACCACATTGATTACATTCATAAGGTTTCTCTCCAGTATGTGTCCTTTTATGATATTGTAGATGACTGGGTGTTCCAAAGACTTTACCACATTGATTACATTCATAAGGTTTCTCTCTAGTATGTGTCTTTTTATGTCTTTGGAGATCACTGGGGCTTGCAAAGGCTTTACCACATTGATTACAATCAGAGGGTTTCTCTCCATTATGACTTCTTACATGCCTGCAAAGGTAATTAGCACATGTGAAAATGTTACCACATGCATTACTTTCATCAATCATGTAATATATCTGAGTTATGTTTACAATTTGGTCTAATGGTAAAGAAGCATCAAATCTTAAGATTTAGCCCTTTGTATATTTATGGTGTTCTCCCTCATCATGAGTTGTTCAAGACACCTGTGGTGGTTATTACATGTCTCATATTTATAACATCCTCTATATGGGATTTTTATGTGATGTATTTCAGCTCTCTGAAGAAAGTTTGAACAACTCTGATCTTTATAACAGTGATCGCATTCATAATTTTTTCTGTAGTGTGAATTACAACACATTTGACTGTGAATTAGAACACACAGAAGAATTTCCAAATTCCTAGACCTCATAAGGATTTTCTACACTATGAGTTTGTGGATATTCCCCATAAACTACAAAACCAATTAATTGCAAATGCCTATCATATTCCTAATGTCTATCAAAGGCAGAATACTAATATCTTCTCATTGTTTCAGAACAAAAATTTTATGTTGCTTCTTTCAATTTCCCTATGCTCACATGGTTTTTATCCATTTAGACACTTCATATACCTAATAAAAATGAATAACAAAAGAAATGTTTACACATTGTATTCACACTCTTTGAAATTTTGTTTCTCATAACACGTGCAATATAGGCTAATATTTCTCTACAACAACATTCTTAAGTTTCTTAAACTGTGCTCTCACCAAACTTAACCCTATTTCTACAAGAATATGTGCATCACCAAATTTATTATGGACTATTTTCTTAATAGAATATTTTGGATGGAAATTTATCACTATTCTATTTGCAATATCTAAGTACTATGAGACTATACACATTAGAAGGTACACAGTACAGCTCTAAAGGAGCTACATATGCAATGGATACACTAATCAGATATCAGATCTTGAGGTACATGCCTTTGTAAGAATATTATAATCATAGCTATACTGAAAGGACTGTTATTTTATACTCTTGCTCTTCATTGAAAATTCCGGAAGATATTGAAATTCCATCAGAGGGAAACTTGCACATGAAATTTACCTTTCATGACTTCCACTACATTGACACTGTTTTTCAAGGTGATGGTCTTCCCGATTATAGCCTAAAACAGAGTACCAGAAAATCAATGATATGCTATTGGAAATTAGGTACAATTCAAGGTACTGTGAATTTTCAATGCACTATGAAATTTACACTGAAAATTCAGTTAAACTGAATTATTCAGCTCAATCTTCATAATTCACAATTAAAATGACAGGAGATCATCAATAACCAAGAAACATTTCTTTTCTTTAGAAAAAAATAAGTCTTACCTATAGCTTCGAGGTTCAGGTAGGTTTCCAACATCACATCTTTGTAGAGATTCTTCTGGGATGGATCCAGCAGATTCCACTCTTCCTCAGTAAAGTTCACATGCACATCATCAAAAGTCACTGCATCCTAAATACCCCATACATGTGTACAACACAAAGTATGATATTAACATCACTGTAAAGGAAATATATGCTTCCTCAAAAACATTCATATACTTGTGACACTTGCTCCACTTATATTGAGACTCAGAATTTACAATCACTGTATCGTTTTTGATGGAGCTTGAATGATAAGATTTACATGTGTCACTTTTAAACACTTTGAATAGGATACAACCTTGCCATAGAAATGCCAATTGAAAGGGCGATGCAGGGGAAACAGATCAACAATACTGAGTACACATTTGCAAAATTGTATGAACAATTACTAACTACAAAATTTATGGGCAACCTGGGTGTAATTGCTCATGCCTTTAATCACAGAGGCACAGGCAGGTGTACGTCATTTAGCTTGACGCCAGCATGGCCTATGTAATGTGTTCTAGGAGACAAAAAGTTATATATTAGAACCTCAATACTCAACAAATATCAACCAAGGAAACAAAAATGATAGAGAACTCATAGTTCTTTACTAAAAGTTCCTGAAATGAATTAGACATTCAGTTCAGATATGTAATTCATTTTGCAGAAACTTGAAGTCCAACAGTTTACACTATAACATTAATAAAATGTTACTAAAAGGGAATGAATGTTTAAACAGTTAAAATGAGCAGATGAAAATAATAGTTATATATAAAGGTTGACCATAAATAAGCAACAGAGGGTAGGAGAGAGAGCTCAGCAGTGGAAAGCTCTTGCTTGTCTTCCACATTATGTTGGTTAATTTCTAGCAAACACATGACGGGCAACAACTACTCATTATTTCAAGATCAGGAGTTCTGAGGCCATCTTCTGAAAACAGTATAGATGAGACACACATGGAATTCTCATTCATGCACACAGGCAAAATAGTCCTATTTATTCAAACATTTCAGAACAAACACAAGTCTGAGGCAGAAAGTCATATACTGGTACTCAATGACACTAATATTTCAGATAATATTGATATCATGAACAAATGCAATCATGAGAAGCAAATTATAACCTCTATATTTGGACAAATTTCAAAATTAAAGATGTGGATATAAAAGAGCATGAAAAGATATGTTTACAACATACGTAAACATATTTTAGAAAAAAATTGCAGGCAGATATGTACAACCAGATACTATCAATCTGAGTAAGGTATCCAAGACATAATAGTACATGCATGTGTGTACTCACTTACAAATGAATAATAACCATAATGTATAGAATATCCACACTACATTTCTTGGCTCTGAAGACGATAAACAAGAAGGAAGGCTAAGGAACTGAATCGATGGCTCAGCTGGAAATAGCAATGACTGCTCTTGAAAAAGTCCAGAGCTCAAGTCTCAGGACACACATGGTGGCTCAGAACTACCCATAATGAGATCCAACAGCCTCTTCTGAAGTGTCTGAAGAAAGCATGTTATACAGTGTGCTTATGTATAATATATAAATAAATCTTTAAAAAGAAACAGGAAGGCTAAAAGGAGCATAGTTAAATTTCACTCTGAAGTGGAAATAAAACAATCATAGAAGGAAGATGAAAGAGAAATAAGAGGAAGGACACGTAGTTAAAAAGGGGGAAGGGGAGGCAATGTATATGTGTGGTGAGAGAGAAGGAAGGGCCATGGGGCAAGAAAAATTAATTGATGTCTGCATGTGTCAGGGGTTTAAGGGTGCAGGCATCTTTAGGATGTGCCACAGACCACGAAATGGAGGGCAACAAAGGAGTCTATGGCCCTGACCTTAGCTGAGTTGCATAGCAGTGATATATGGACCCTAAAGAGGCCACATCCTGCAGTCAGACAGGACCCCCGGTGGAGAGGTAAGGACACTAACAGAACCGATAATGTTCCCACCCAAAACTTGTCCTGTCTGCTAGAAATGCAGGAAAAAGATGGAGCAGAGAATGAGGGAATAGCCAGACTACACCCTGCCCAACTTGAGACACACCCCATTGGCAAGCACCAATCCCTGACATTATTGACGATATATTTGGTCATACTTCCAGCGAGTAGCTTAGCATAATTGTCCTCTGGCTGATGTTTCCAATACAACCACAAGGAGGACCCACCATCCCACTGCTCAGCCCCCAGTATCTCCCCTTTTTGGGTAGATAACCTTTGCTCACCATATCTCAATTTCAGAGGATCCCTGAAGTCCCCTCACAGCACCCAACAGCAAAGCTCAAGCCAGGACAGAGAGAATCATTCAAGCCTTCACAGCCACAGCGAACACCACAGAAAGGCACCTAGATGTTCCCGCCTCTTTGTCTGACTGGCAGGTCTACCTGGTGGCCTTGATTGGCCAGTGAGTCTAATCCTTCCTAAAGGCAAAAGTGCTTCCTGTCCAGAGCCAGTCCATTTCCAGATCTCAGGACTGGTTTACTCTTAATTAGCACTTAAGCCCAAGCTCCAGGAGATCTCACCCCACCCAGCCCTGGGGGAGGACTTACCATTCCTGCTGCCTGCTCCTCCCATCTGTTAGCAATAATCCTGACTTTAGACATTTAGACCTTTCCTGAAATTCCCCCACAGCACTTGCCTGCTTCTTCCAGAAATCAAGGTGAACAGCTTGCATAGCCCAATATTCAAGGTACAGTGGAACTGTCAATCTGACTCAGGAGGGGAAAGTTAACCAGTCTATTAGCATTAAAGAGGGATTTTTGGATGCAAGAATTGTTTAGGCCTGGTGGTGGTGGTACACACCTTTAATCCTAGCACTTGGGAGGCAGAGGCCGGAGGATTTCTGAATTCAAGGCCAGCTTTGTCTACAGAGTGATTTCCAGGAGAGCCAGGGATATACAGAGAAACAGTGTCTCGAAAAACCAAAACAAAAAATAATAATAATAAAGTTTTTTTTAAGGGGCTGGTGAGATGGCTCAGCTGTTAAGAGCACTGTCTGCTCTTCCAAAGGTCCTGAGTTCAAATCCCAGCAAGCATATGGTGGCTCGCAACCATCCATAATGAAATCTGACATCCTCTTCTGGGGTCTCTGAAGACAGCTACAGTGTACTTAAACATAATAAATAAATAAACTTATAAAATAGAATTTTGTTTCCTGACTTCATTCTGGCCTCAGGGAAATTGCAGCTCCCTTTCACCAGATGATAGGAATCAAACAGCCCTGGGAGAAAAGCCAGAAACATAAGGGAAACCCTGTTGAGCATTATTATTATCCAGCACATCTTCATCAGTGCCTCAGTGGAGATAAACACGGTTGAATTGGTATAGTTTCTCTAGATAAACACGTCTGAAATAATAAAGGAAATAAATCTAACTATATATGAAAGGTTAGTTAATAGAATGTCCCAATAAAGGTTGCCAGCCAAAGAGAATTAGAAAATGCAAGGACTGGTTGATTTCATGTTGCAGGATATTAAAACTGATATTCAGTATATACAAGAATTTTGTTGAAATAATTACATACTAACGCCAGTTTAAAAAATAAAAACCAAAAACAAACGAAGAAAAACAAAGAAATCAACTATTTTTGTTAAAAAAATATTGTGTCAGACCCCCCCCCGCAAAAAAAACAACAAAACAAAAAAACTACTGTGTTCAATATTCTTTATATGTATATAGGTTGCCAAGAGAATCTATAACCTAGATCAAAGGTGGATCTAAACATCTCAAAAGATCAAGATCAAGAAAGGGTTTCTTACTTCAAAAGGTATAATTAAGAAATATCCCACCAAGCAGTGGTGGCACACCCCTTTAATCCCAGCACTTAGGAGGCAGAGGCAGGCGAATTCCTGACTATGAGACCAGCCTGGTCTACAGAGTGAATTCCAGGACAGCCAGGGCTACACAGAAAAAACACTGTCTCAAAAAACAAAAACAAAAACAAAAACAAAAACAAAAACAAAAACAAAAAATAAATCCCATCAGTGATTACAGTGTTAAAGTGAGGAACAGGGTAAGGTTGTTAAGGTTAATGTGATTAGGAAATTTAGAGGTTAAGATAGGATTAGAGCTTTATATTAAGTCCCAGGGTGAGGGTCAGGGTGAGGGTTAAGGTGGTCTCCATCATTCTTGATGGTCTCACTGAGTCTATAGTATGCATATCACACAAAGATAAAATATCAAGTTTAGGGTTTGGCTCAGGGTTAGTGCAAAGGATTTGTTGTGGTTTGTGAAATCAGCTTCTATCTTTTCTCTCCTCTGCCTTCCTTGTCCTTATTTTCATAATCATATCAACATCTGTTTTCCTTCCCCAAGGAAAGTGGAAAGTAAATTATCCAAGAATCTGAGATGACCTTATCCAAGAATTTGGGATTTCCTGACTGGAAACGTCTTTACTACTGTGGGGACCAGGTCACATAAAATAGAAAACCACAAGTGCTTTGGTTGCTCTACATTTCACTTGGGGATCCTCCCCCATAAGATGGAGGCAATCATGGAACTTGGTGCTCTTCTTTGATAATGACCTAGCCCTGCCCATCCCACAGCCCTTGACCCCAGCCAGCTGCAACTTGATCATTTAAGTTCCTTAGGAAAGCGCCAGCCCAGTCCTCTGTAAACTCTACCAGGTCTTTGTGGTTTCACAGCCTGGCCTGTCTAGTTAAGGAACCAGATTCACTTTAACACCCTGTGAATTCCCTACCTGTCTCAGCCGCTCACACGCAGAAGCGAGGGCCAGGCACACAGCCCAGCGATCCATGGCAGCCAGGCTTGGCTTCCGTTCCCACAGGAGGGTCGTGCCAGGAGGTCACTGTGCCCGCCTGGAGCACAGAGAGGGTTTGCACTCCGCCCTGCTGCAAACTTTCCAGGGTGAGAAGCCCACGTTTTGCCAGGCCTCTCCAAACTCACGGACCACCACGTCTGCGGAGATGACAGGAGGATAGCGCGAGTGACTCCAGAGCTCACAGACACCTTCAGCATGGAGCACTATCTTCATCTGAAAGCGCATGCGAATGTGGTCCCGTCACCCCATTCCCCGCCAGGCCATTCCGTGCCCGCGCTTGAAGTTTGGCAATCCCAGCAGTCGATAAAAGCATGGGCTCACCTACCTCCCCCCTCTGCCACACCACGAACTGATACCCACGTTCAAACTCCCGGCCCACTTTCATTCATAAAAATGAAAGACAAAAAATGAGGTTCCAGGAGGCTAGAAAACAGGCAGGGCCAGCGTGAGTGACATCAGGGGGGGGGGCAGCCATCTCCAGGTGACGGACAGGAACACCAACATGGCGCCCACAAGTGGCTGAGATTGACAGAACTGGGAAGGTGATGGGGTAACTTCAGGGTAGGGCCAGCAGTTGCCAGGTGACTGACAGGGGTACCAACAGAGCACCTGCCTAGGGCTGAGGTGGATGGACACGGGCCATGGGAGGGGCTATGGGTGACATCAGGTGTTTGTGCCAGCGGTCACCAGGTGACAGGGATGGTAACACAGCTCCATCCCGGGGCTGAGGTATGGATTCAGTGGTGACACACAGAAACACACACGGGGCAGTTTGAATCTGAGTGTATTTCGCAGCTCTCAAGCAATGGTTTTTATACATAAAGAAACTGCAGCGGCCAACCCTAACCCCTCACCAACAAATTCAATTTTAACACATTTACTACATGTTTACTATTATACAATTATTATTTTCAAACAAATTCTTTAGTGTTAACACATTTTCTATATATTTCTTTAATTTGATCAGAAATATTTTATGTGTAACTCTTCAATTTTACCAGAAAAGGTTTCTACTTACCACTCAATTAATTCAGAAATGTTTAATATATCTAACATTTTACCTGTATTATTTTCCATGAAAATCTTCCATTTTAACACATTTTTGTTTATATTTCTTCAAATTTATCAGAAATATATTGAATCAAAATCTACAAATTTCTTTTCTTTTCTTTCTTTCTTTTTTTCTTTTTTCTTTCTTTTTTTTTTTTCTTTGGTTATTCAGATTTGGTTTTCTCGAGACAGGGTTTCTCTGTATAGGCCGGGCTGCCCTGGAACTCACTCTGTAGACCAGGCTGCCCTCAAACTCAGAAATCCACCTGCCTCTGCCTCCCAAGTGCTGGGATTACAGGCTTGTGTCACCATCACCCACCTTACAGCTTTCTTAATAAAACTGCTAAAAGCTGGAAATTTATATTCTTATTTAATAGCCCAAGGGAAAATATGGAGGTAGAGTGGATACAGATGAGGATATTCTATTCTTTCCTACCTTCGGTTACAGGAGTAAGTGGTGGTTTGGTTTTTTAAAAAAAGTCCTTAGGAGACTTTGACATCCTGGTTTTCATGTGTGTAGGGACACAAAACAACCAGCACACAGGGAGTAAAGTTGAGCACTTTAGGAAACCACTCTGCTTAACCAACATGTTTGAGGAGTGATCTACCCAGTACTTCCTTTACAAATTAATCTAGGGGCCACCTGCAACTTCCATTTTACTTCTTCTTCCTTCTGTGTAGACTAGACTAGCCCTGAACTCAGATTTACTTTGCTTTGTCTCTCTAGTATGCGGATTAGAGGCCTGTGCCACGATGTCTGCACAGGAGATTCTTTCTATTTTCAGCAATTTCCTTTGGAAATTTCTGCTTCATAAGGGAGCACACCTGCAGAAACCGGACAGGCTAAGTTGGAAGCTCAGGACAGTGCTGTCCCTGACACAGAAAACCCAGCTCCCTGGCCTCGAGATCGTTTCTTTTAAGTGCTTCCAGTCTTGGAAGAGCTTCACGTCTTACAAGCCTTACTTCTATTGTTGGTCTTCCTAGCAGGTGAATCCCTCAGTAGGCTAAGCCGTGTACCAGGCTAAACAATGGTTTCTTACATTTGACTCTCTGAACTTCATTTCTCAGGAAGTGTATTTAGGAAAAAATAGACACTGCACAGAAATACTGACCAGCAGGTTTTCCCTTGAATATTCAATATTATCTGTAATTCACATCACCTAGAACTTTCAACAAAGGTGGGAAGACTCAGGTAATACATCTTGCATTCACTGAGAGAATGAATCATCCCTGGGCACCAGGCTGTTCTGTCAGCATTTAGGAGCACACGCTGGGTTCAAATCAAGTCCCATTGCAGCTTGCTGGGCATAATCTGATTTGGTTGGTAAAACGATAGCAACAAGAAATCATGGACACAGTTTGAAATGATTTCAGCTCCTGCAAGTCAACAGTCATGGAAAACTTGGCTGCGTGGGAAATTCACAGTTAGTAGAGCCCTGAGAATGCAAACATGGGCACTGAACATTGCATTCCTCTCTGGTGGAAGAGCAGCCCATGGTGACACCTGCTGGGAAGAAGTGTCAGTGCCTGGAACTCAGAGGCAGAGCTGGGGATCTAGGAAGCTTTGGAGCTTCGGGATCCTTCCTTGGTCCCTGGTCTAGCTGTGGTCTCTGCAAGTATGGACATGCAGATACGGGAACTAACTATGGACCTGCCTTGCCAGGATTGCAACACTCACATAAAACTCGGGGTGAGTGGGTCAGTCAACCATGGTTGTCCTGTGCTTTCCCTGTCAAATGTTCTCTTGGGCCATGGCCCCAAGGCAACAGGGAAACTACAGCTACATGAAAAGACCAGCTGAGACAGAATACCAGTTGCACACTTGTCTGTGCCATCTGGAAAATCATAGAAGATCAGAAAGGAAAGCAGCTTCAAGGAGATTTATGTTTGCACTGACATTGTTGCATTCCATGATGGGGGTGGGGGATGGGTCACAAGTCTTGGCACACTTGTAGGGCTGAATGGGTTATTTACCTAAGGTAGACAGAATGAAGTCTGCTTTCTGAAAAGTCAGGAGGCTTAGTGGGGCAGAAAACAAACCAAACCCGTGGCACCTGCAATGCATCTCCTTCCTTGAATCTGGGCACCAGGCATTTTGGTCAGCCTTTAGCAGCACACCTTCCAGACCCTGAGCTCCTGCAGAATTCCACCTCTGTTCACCCGGCAGAGTCCAATCCTGTCAGCACAGCGAATGTTCAGAGAAACAAAAACACATATGAAGTTTCAAATCACCTTCAGAAAACAACTCAGGCCTGCTGACAGCTTAGAAGAACTTGGCTTGGAGGACAAGTCATAGCTAACTAGAGAAAGGAGCGCACAGTGTGACCATTGAGGTCCACACCACCTGGAGCGCCAATGCCACAGCAACCCTTGTGGTGAAGAAGTCGCTGGTCTGCAGCTCTGTAGGAGAACTGAGGATCTGAAAATGGAGACTTTAGCATTCTTGCCAGGCCTCATTCCTTGTCTCTGGCTCTTGCATTGCCCTCAACAACCACAACCATGCTGCATGACAGTGGTTCCTTGGATGGTCCAAGCTAATTCAAATAATATAAAATAATAAAATATCAACCCTACTATGAGTTAAATAAGATTGGCTCCTATCTGTTATTTTGTAGATCACTAACTTTTCCCTAGCACTACACTTTTCTTCTCAAATCGTTGGAACTCACTTTGTAGACCAGACTACTAACAGAGATCCACCTGCATGATTCACTGCCACAGTGCTTGGATTAAAGGTCTGAGTTGCCACACCAAGCAGAAGACACTCAGCTTTAATCCAGATATTGAATCTGGAAAACACACCTTTAATTTGGGCCACACCTTCATCTTGAGGCCTATATAAGAACACAGAGGAAGAAAGCTTTCACAGTGCCTGCTTGCTCTCTCCTAGATGGCAAGTATTATTACTTTGCCGGCTTAGATCTTGCTTGACTATTATTCAATCTTCTACTGAAGACCAGCAGAGAGTTCCAGCCACAGGAACTGAGAACATCTGGATTCTTGGACTTTCCTTCCTATACGGCTGTTGTGGAATAAGGCAGACTGCATCCTGTAAGTCATTCTAATATATCCCCTTTCAGGAAAGGTAGAGTGATTGATAGATCATTCTATGTAATATTTTACTCTTTAAAGTAGGCTCCCCTAGGAGATTTGCTGGCTCATGAGCACTTTACCCTTTGCCTGTCTCATCAATCGCCTATAATGGTTAAGTCTAGACAATCACATCCAGAGTGATAGGATCTTAATTTAAGAAGCTTCTGCCCCATTTTTCCTGTTTCTTTTGTCTTTTGGGCTTAGGCCAGAGGACTAAATCGTGTTTTTTTAAAGAAGTTTTCAGGAAGTCTTAAGAAATCTTATTCTCATGTGTACTGGGCCATAAGATAACCACCACACAGGAAGCAACCCTGAGAACTTTGAGAAACCCCTCTGCTGAGTCAACATGGATGGCAGCTGTTCTGAGAGTGTAGAGATTCAACACACCCCAGAGATACTTAGAAATGATAGCAAACAGAGAGTACCTGAAAAAAATGAAATTGTGTCTGGATCACATTTCTTGTATACTGGCACACGGGCGCTAGGGGTTTCATCCAGGGTTTCCTCCACACCTTGTAAACCCTGGTAATGGGTTTACAAAGGGTCTCACTGCAGCATCCCTGGCAAAGTCTGGTTCCATTTGAAGAGTAAAGCACATAGAAACAAAATCAACTATTCAGCCTGCTGAGAGCACAGCATCACATCTCCTGCACACTCACAATCAGATACCAAGCATTTTGGTCAGTGTTTTGGTGCATGGGGTCTACATCTTGGGTTTGCACAGAATCCTACTCACCCTACCCAGCAGGGTCTGATCTCATTGGCAAAAGGATTGCACCTAGAAACAAAATCACCAGTGATGTTTGAAATCATTATGCAATTTCAGCTTGGAGTTGTTCTCAAGTGGAATTTAGCTAGACTTCAAGTCTCAAGTTGAAGTAGCTATTGGCTTTCATCTCACAGCCAAGAAACATTTAACCTCCTTGCCAGACTCATTTCCTGGCCAGGCTCCTTAGAGACCACAGAGTGTATTGCTCTGTGTAACCGTGGCTGTTCTGAAAATCGCTTTTGCTTGATTACATCATGAATTATGGAAAATCCAAAAGTTAAGGACACAACTTCAAGGGATTTGTTGTTTAATTTGTAGAAGTTAATCAGGTTCTTTGAAGTAGGAACACTTCAATTCAATGCAGATCTCTTTGAGATTGAAAGACACAGGCCTTTAATCTGAATATGGAGCAAGAATGCCACATAACTGTGTCATTGTGATAGTTATTTTTCTATGAACTAGGGTTTGTCTGCAATACCACTGGCTGTATAGGAACACTATTTGTAGACCAGGCTACACACAGAGATCCACCTGCAGTATTCACGCCAATAGTGCTTGGATTAAAGGCATGATTCACTACACCCAGCCGAAGACACCCACCTTTAATCCAAGGACTGAGTCTAAAACACACACCTTTAATTGTGGCCACACCTTCATCTTGAGGCCTACATAAGAACACAGAGGAAGCAAGCTTTCACATTGCATGCTTACTCTCTCCTAGCTATCAAGTCTTATTACTTAGCAGGCATTAGAGCTTGCTTGTCGGTGGTTTCAGCTGTTACTGAAGAGTAGCTGGGACATCCAGCCTCAGGGACTGAGAACTTCTGGATTCTTGGACTTTGCTTCCTATCCAGCTGCTGTGTGATAAGGTCGACTGCATCCAGTAAGTCATTCTAATATATCCCATTTAAGGAAAGGGAGCTGGAGTGAGAGGTCATTCTATTTGATCTTTTATTCTGTAAACCAGGCACCCCAGATTGATTTGCTGACCCTTTAGCACTTTCTACATTGCCTGTCTATTCACTTGCCTATAATGTTTAATAATTCTAGACAATTGCATCCATAGTGAAAGTATTTTCACTCCTTTTGGGTTTGCTTGTTTTGTTTTTTGAGCCTAGGTTTTCATGTGTAGCCCTAGCTGTCCTTAAACATGGTCTGACAACCAGTGTGTCCTTGAGATCAGAGATCCACCTGTCCCTGCCTCTGTTCTCGTTCCTTTCTCATAGGTGCTGGGACTAATGCTTTATACCACCAACCTGGGAAGACCCTTGCCTCCTTATGCAATGCCAATAGCTGCTAGGATAATGGGTTTAAAACCCACATCCATGCAGTGTAATGGTTGGAAGGGTATAATTAATTTACTGGAATCGTCTCTGTATCAGAGGGCAGGTACTTGCTCTCAGTGGTCCATGGATAAAGCCAAGGCGAAGAAGTGGTTCTGTCTCAGTTTTTTCAAAAATAGATCAGATTCTGAAGAGCATCGACTACCAAGTACATGTGTCTTGCCAGCCCTGAGTACAGGATCTTGCACATCTGTGCCACTTTCTGTCTGTGGAGACCCAAACATCTGCCCTGAGGACAGTTGGACTGTTGAATGGGATCCTTACTCCTCTCCATCTGTGTATTTCAGATCTTGGACTACCTAAGATACCGCCACATAATGAATCGTGACATCAGAAAAGCCACAGAGGTCTTCCAGAGTGAGAGTCAGAGGGAGCCACAAGTATCCCCGGGAGATGTAGCCAACGACAAAGATAGGGAGGAGTCAGACCGACCCTCCCCTAGCCTGCTCAGGGAGAAAGGCCTGGAACTTGAGACCTGTGATTGTGGGCACAGCACTGACAAGGACCCTGCTTCTGATAGTCCCAGATGTCTAGGCTGCTGGGCACAGCTTCCAGAAGAGTGGGAGGAGGAGGAGGAGGAGGAGGAAGAGGAGAAAGAAAAAGAGGAGGAGGAAGGGGAGGCAGCAGAGGAGGAAGAGGAAGAAGAAGAAGAAGAAGAGGAGGAGCAGGAGGAGGAGGAGGAAGAAGAAGAAGAGGAAGAGGAGGAGGAGGAAGAGGAGGAGGAAGAGGAAGAGGAGGAAGAGGAAGAGGAGGAAGAGGAGGAGGAGGAGGAGGAAGAGGAGGAGGAGGAGGAAGAGGAGGAGGAGGAGGAGGAGGAGGAAGACGAGGAGGAGGAGGAGGAGGAGGAGGAGGAGGAGGAGGAGGAGGAGGAGGAGGAGGAGGAGCAGGAGAAAAAGCCCAGATCTCTGTTTGGAGCCCAGGAACACTGATGCATTCTAAGACTTGCAATTAAGGGAACTTGTGTCAGCTGCTCTGACAGCTGTGTCAGAAAAGGCACACACAGGACACTTGTTTCTTTGCAGCCATCTGATGTTCATTTCTTTATTTGTTTACAGCTCTCTTAATAAAAGTGTTTAAAACCTGGAAGTTTACATTCGTCTTAAAATGACCCAAGGGAAAAGATGAAGAGTGTATTGGACACACATGAGGATACTCTACAGTTTCCTAATGCTGGTTACATGAGTAACAGGTGTATTTTTTTTAAAGGAAATCCTAAGAGGGACCTCAGGCATCCATTTTCTCATGTGCGATGGGCCATAAGATAACCGGCACACTGCAGACAACCTTCGGCTGAATCAGCATGAATGATGACAGATCTAACAATGTGCTTCCACTCCAAATTTATCTAGCGGCCACCTGCAACTTCCATTTTAGACCTTCTTTCTTCTTTATAGAATAGTCTAGCCCTGAACACAGATTCACATTGCCTTGCCTCTCCACAAAAGGGATAAGAGGTCTGTGACACCACAGGTGTCACATTCTACACAGGTGAATTTTTCTATTTTTACCAAATTCCAGAACACATTTCTGCATCAAATTTGTAGTGCTGGACCTAACACAGAAAACCAAGCCACCTAGCCTTGAGAGGGTGTGTGTCTTTTATGTGCTTCCAGTCTTGGAAGTGCTTCTCATTTTATAAGCCTTACTTTACTTCTTAGTCTTCCAGGAAGTCTAGCCTCTCAGCAGGAAATGTATCTAAGGTAGGTATGTTCACGCAGGCAGGTGGATCCCTGTGAGTTCCAGGTCAGTCTGATTTGCACAGAGTATTCTAGGACAGACAGGAATATATAGTGAGAGGAACAAATGAATGATGGATGGGTCTGAATGACAGTCCTTGCTGCATTTGTGGAGTATAAAAGAAAACATCTGTGTAAAACAGTGCTTAGCAACTGGGAGAGTCAGCTATGCTCTTTCTCCTGGGATTTCACCTGCACAAGACAATGCCTAGGAAGTTAGTAGCTGTCATTCTGCAGCCCAAACTTTCCCTCCAGTGCTCACTGAGTTCTTGACACCATGCTGAAGATGTGGGTGCTAGTACTCAGGCAGCATGGTCAACATCCGCTGTGATTCCAAGATAGTGGTTTTGTACTTTCTTGGACTGTGGGTTTCAGTTTCATCTTTTCAGTATTCCCAGAAATTTTAAGGCATTTTCCCCACCCCCCAGAAAGACCTAAGCTGTGAAGTAAGTCATGTCCCAGGCTAGAGAGTGATCACACAGCTGTCAGCGTGAGAAGGAGGATTAAGTAGCATCCCCTTCCTTTCAAACTCAGGAGTGCAGAAAAGGTTTTACTGCTAAAAAAAAAATGATTCAGCATTCAGAATTCTTTTAGAAATATATCCATAACGAAAACAGAGAAAGGTAGGCAGGACTTTTTTGGGAATTTGGATGGACGTTCAGTGAAGCAAGCTGTTGCCCATTTAAAAGACAGTTCTGGTCCCTGCCAGTAGATTTTATTCTGAAAAACTGTGCTAGAGGAAATCAGCCAGGAAAATCAAGTAGATACACACACACACACACACACACACACACACACACACACAAAGAAAATTTATCTTACAATAGATCTCAGGAATGCAGATCTCAGCTGAGTCACCATGGTCCTTGGATTTCCAGACCCATTCTGTCTTATTCAGGGTTTCTAGTCCTGCACAAACATCAAGAACAAGAAGCAAGTTGGAGAGGAAAGGGTTTATTCAGCTTACACTTCCAAATTGCTGTTGTTTGCCAAAGGAGGTCAGGACTGGAACTCAAGCAGGTCAGGAAGCAAGAGCTGATGCAGAGTCCATGGAGGGATGTTCCTTACTGGCTTTCTTCCCCTGGCTTGTTCAGATTGCTCTTTTATTGAACCTAAGAATAGCAGCCCAGAGTTGGTACCATCCACAATACTCCCCCATCACTAATTGAGAAAAAGCCCCACAACTGGATATCATGGAGGCACTTTCCCAGCTGAAGCTCCTTTCTCAGTGATAACTCCAGCCTGTGTCAAGTTGACACAAAAACCAGCGAGTACACCTTCTAAATCAGGCATCTCTGAACTGTCAAACCCCAGAGGCTGCTGTTGTTGATGGATTAGCCATGTCTACATCCTTTCCGACAACTACCCTAAACTGTTTCACTCCTATGGATGTGGAACTCAAGGGTTTCCTAGAGTGGGACAGGATGATTAGCTGTCTCAGTTGCTGCTTTGCATTGTGTCTGACTCCTTCCCTGATCTGATCAGCTCAGAGACCTTTCCTGTAAGTCTATTAGCATAAGGACTTATTTCCTTGTCCTGACAGTTGCTACCAATCTTCACCATTTCTCTGCATACAGACTTCCCCACATTGCCAAGCAAGTGCTTGGGCTATTTCAAAAAAAAAAAAAAAAAACAAAATAGAAAAAAAAAAAAAAAAACAACTAGTGACCTGTCTACCTCTATTGTGTTAGGATTAAATGTGTGCACAACCGTGTGTTCCTCTGCAAATCCTTGTTATTTGATTACAAACCTTAAAGTTCTTTGCTGTTCCTTGGACCCCATGAGCCTGATTTGGTGGATGTGGCAGTCAACCTTATACATTAAAGACATGGATTAAAGGGAAGTGTTTTGTGCTTGCCTAGACCTGATCATCTGTCACCTCTTGGTTGCCAGTTTGGAAGATCTATAATCAGATTGTTCCTTTCTTGTCATTATAAGCTGCAGGTCAATTACCACACTCACCATCCCCCCAACCCCGACCACCCACTTTTACCCACATTTCCACTCTGCCCTCTTCTAGAGAATAATATAAGAAATCCTAGTGGGTGGAGCACACTTTTGTCCCTACCAAGCCTGTTTGTTTCCACGTCCCAAACCTAATGAAACTCCACACAGAGAAATTTCTCTGACTTAATTAGTGAACACTTCCTACCACCAATTTGAATCCTGATTTTGACACTGAAAGACAATTACACAGGTGGTTGAGAGAAAATATTTTAATTATGTACATTTTCCATCAGAATGCAATGATTCTACATAGATTTAAGGAAAAATCCCTCAACATATCAATTGAACTGTCAGAAGGGCAAAATAAACAGACTTCAAGGCTCCTGGGCATGTGGGGCACAGTCCCAGCTCATAAATCCAGAGACAACATGAGGCTCTTGTTCAGTTTTGCTTTGGCTCCTCCCAGGGAATATATTGAAGGATTCAAGGTGTATGTTCTGTACAATGCTTGGGTGTCTTTCCTTTCCAGGTTCCTCTCTCACTAAGGCTCTGTTTTTAGTCGTTTCTGGGAACTGCCTTGGCTCCAGAATTCACCTGGGTCAAGCATGTCTCCACCGCTGTCTGATCTGTCATCTTCTGCCTGGTTCAGAGCCCATTGAACCCTTCTTCTGGAAGTGGCTCCGACTTCTAGAGGACCCCAAAGACTCTCTGAACTCTCAGCCATTGGCTCCTCTCCATGATGCTCTCTAGAGCGTTTCTGTCCCCTCTCTTCTCCAAATGCAGCTTCATCCAGCACTGTGGCTATGCTGGGGTTCCCAGGCCCACAGCACCAAGGGTGCTGGCAAGAGGGATGACTCAAGGCCTCAAAATTATCCATTGCCCAGGCCCATGTCTGTTCTCGGGTCATGTCTGGAGGCATGTCAGGCTCTGGGTGCTCCTTCCTTCTAGGCGCCTCTTCTAAGTGTGATGCAACCAAAGCCATGGCTTCTGTTTTCTGAACAAATATCAGAGTTTAGAATGTGATGTTTTCAAATTATTTTATAATCTGAGAGAAATGGAAAATATTATATATATATATAAATATAATTTTATATGTTTATATCTCCTTTTAATATGTATTTAATATATTTACTCAAGGACTGGTAACAGACATATCTCGTTTATGAGGTGTATAAACAGGTGCAGAGGCTAAACCTGTAGAGGTAAATACATTAAATACTTTCGACTGATATCTGTTTTATGATAGCTGCTTTCTGTATTTTGCCTGTATTCAAAGACAGAATGCCATGTTAGTGACTGTTGATATAGCACATTGATAAACACAGAGAAATAGACCTTCTTTTCATCACCTAAATGATCCTTCTCCAAACTGACCATATCCTAAATCCCAAATCAACAGACACAAGAAAATTGAAATAACACCGTGTACCTTGTCAGACCACCATGGGTTAAAGCTGCCCTTCAACAACAATAGAAACACCAGAAAGACTATACAACTCTCTGCTCACTGATCTCTGTGTCAGGGAAGAAATTAAAGACTCTATAGAATTCAGTGATAATGAAGGCACATTCCTGAAACTCAGTAAAATCAGTCTGTATTAGTTTGGGTTCTCTAGAGTCACAGAATGTATGGGCAGTCTCTATATAGTTAGGGAATTTGGTGATGACTTACAGTCTGTAGTCCAACTCCCCAACAATGGGAAGCAGCAGCTGTGGATGGAAGTCCAAGGATCTAGCAGATGCTCAGTCCTCTGAGGCAAGCAGGCAAGGAAGAGTGAGTAAATCTTCCTTCTTCCAAAGTCCTTATATATCTGGCTACGGTGTAGCCCAGATTAAAGGCTTTAAATCTCCAACAGAGGGTGTGGCAGAGATTAAAGGTGTGTGAGTCTCCAGCAGAGGGTGTGGCCCAGATTAAAGGTGTGTGCCTCCCTGCCTTTAATCCCACATGATCTTGAACTCTGGGATCTTGTCTTAATCTTCTGGAATTCATAGCCACTATGCATCAAGACCTCCTTGCCAAGATCCTGGTCAGAAACTTATATCTCTGAGCCTCCAGATTAGGATCATAGGTGAGTGTAACCGCCAGCAGCTACATGTGAACCAGGTTACCTGTTGAGAGAATCTTGGGGTACAGGGACAGAGACAAGGGATTTGAGTCAAGCCTAGGATTCTGGTCAAGACTGCTTTTAATAAATTGAAGACAGGTTTTATAGACATTTGGGGGATCGGCCAACCCCCCAGAAGTCGGTAGCTTCAAAGGCGGTGCTGTGAATCCTCTGGCTCCAAGTCTCAGCGGGTCGTCTGCCTTCTGTCTGGCAGCTCAGGTGAACGCCGGCCTGGGGGCGGTGTCGATAGCCGAGGTGTGGTGCCCCTTTGTTTGCAGAACAAAGGCCGGAGGTAGCCATCGGAAGAGTTGGGTGCCCGCTAGCCAACTAGTTGCAGGGGGGGAAGGATACAATTCCCCCTTAATTATTAATTTAAAACCACTCAGTGGAAATGATTAAGTTCATCCAATGGATGACGGGCATTCACCAGTGAGTGAAAGCATTGGCCGCAGCCCCCTTAAGCGTTACCGACATCTTTTTTCGGGGGGGGGGGGGGCTAGACCGCCTTTTTCAGGACGGTCTTACGTTGTCAAACCCCCATGAAGCTGGGCGTGCTTTCAAGGAAACTCGGAGCCAGGAATTTTTTCCCTTTCCCTTGCAGTGCCTCGCCTCGCACCTCAACTGATGCCCATGTTTGTTGTGACAACAAACACGCATGATTCCGAGTATCAAGCAGCCTCATCTCTGAGGATTTCCACTGGCAGAGTAAATTCTCTGCGGCTAAGCGTTGGCTAGCTGAAAAGGCAACCCATCCTCCACCTAGGGCCACTGCTGAAGGAATTTCGTCTTCTGAGTGTTATCTGCTTCAAATATAAAAGGAGATTAAGAGAACCTGTCTGGTTAGTCTTGGGAGGTCAAACCGGTTTTTGGTTTAATTGAAATTCAGTGGCCTCAGGGAAGAGCCCTGGCCGGCAACTTAGTTTGCATGAACACAAAGGAACTATGCCTCCCCAAGCAACTGGGAGGTGGCTTGAAAAACAGCCTTTGAATTAATTATACTTACCTACAGTTTGGGGGTGGAATCCACTCAGGCAAAAGGCCTGGCTTGCAACTTAATTTGCAAGAAGACAAAGGAACTATATCTCCCCAAGTGAATGGGAGGCAAAGGAACTATATCTCCCCAAATGAATGGGGGGGCGGCTTGAAAAACAGCCTTCTGACCTAAATATACTTACCAACCGTTTTTGGGGTCGAATCCACTTGTCTTACCAATCTCTCTGGCAACCAACGCGCTTCGTCCTGTTCTTGTGAAAAAACGCATACCGCGCCTCTTCCCCATATCAAAACGGGGTCTGGGCCTTTCCAAGAATTATTTAAAGGATCCCGCCACTTAACCATGGCGTAGGAATTGGAAGTAGCCGGATGCCAATGTCTGTCAGCGGCAGACTGGCCTTCCGCATCCGTTTGGAGAAAATTTAAAACGAATAGAACAAAGGCAAGATGTGACTTTGGGGACCGAGGGGGATATAAATTTCCCTTCTTAGTTTTAATAAGCCAATTTTTAAGTGTGGGATGGGCACGCTCCACTATTCCTTGCCCCATTGGATTATAAGGAATTCCAGTTTTAAGTTTTATATTAAATTCTTTACAAAATGAGATAAAGTTCTTACCAGTGTAGGCTGGTCCATTGTCTGTCTTAATGACCTTGGGTACTCCCATGGTATTAAAGGCTTGTAAACAATGATCAATTACATTTCTAGAGGCTTCTCCGGTATGCAGGGAAGCAAAAATAAGTCCTGAGCACGTATCAATGCAAACATGTATAAATTTTAATTTCCCAAACTCCGCATAGTGAGTTACATCCATTTGCCAAATTTGATTGGGCACCAGGCCACGTGGATTAACCCCTAAATGGGGCACTGGTGCTAAAGTGAGACAATTAGGGCATTGCTTTACGATCATTCTAGCTTGCTCCTTTGTGATTTTATGACGGAGCCTCAACGTATGACTAGAAAGATGAAATTTATCATGATCACGTTTTGCCAATTCTATGGGTGTGAGTGCCAAGACTTGACCAATTAGTGCTTTGTCAATGCACTCATTGCCCTGAGCCAGAGGTCCAGGGAGACCCGAGTGAGATCTAATATGTCCTATATAAAAAGGATTTTTTCTAGCAAGAATGATACCTTGCAATTGTGAAAACAAGGATCCAGCTGGCGTATTAAAATTAAACATGCCACAGGTTTCTAGTTGCGGTATAGAAAATGCAACGTAAGCACTGTCAGTAAAGAGATTAAACGTACTATTTACAGTTTGAAAAACACACAGCACTGCTGTAAGCTCTGATAACTGAGCAGATAACCCAGGCGTTTCTATGACCACCTGTTGATTGTTAACACGATATCCGGCTTTTCCTTTTGATGAACCATCTGTGAACACTAGGAGTGCATTCTGCAGCGGCTGTAGAGATGTCATTTTTGGAAATACGACCTCATGCATATTTAAAAACTTTATTAACTTATCTTGAGGATAATGATTGTCTATACACCCTTTAAAACCAATCTGAGCCAGCAGCCAATCTGTGCTATGCTGTTTTAGCCATTCATCCTGATTTACACTGTAAGGTTGTATAATAAAGTCCGGTTCCTTACCAAAATAAGTCAATGCCTGCTTTCTACCAAGCATAATTACTTGGGCCACTGCTTCAAAATATGGCAAGATATTACGCCTAGAAGACACCCTCAAATGAATCCACATCAGAGGAGCCTTTTGCCATAATAATCCTGTAGGCGAATGAGTAGTATTAAAAATTAGCAGATGCAGAGGTAAGGAATAATCTATATAGGTAATAAATTGGTTCTCAATAGCTTTCTCCACTGTCTGTAAGGCAAAAAGTCCTTCTGAAGTTAATACCCTAGGGGATGTCGGATCAGCATTTCCTTTAAGAATATCAAATAAAGGTTGTAATTCCCCTGTGGTAAGTTTTAAATACGGCCGAAGCCAATTAATGTCACCCAATAATTTCTGAAAATCATTTAAAGTTTTCAAATTGTCCCTGCGGATAATTATCTTCTGGGAAAAAAATTGACTGGTCCGTAAGTTTAAAACCTAGATAGTTATATGGCTCCTGAATCTGAATCTTTTCTGGAGCTATCTGTAGCCCTTTAGCGACCAGGGCTTGCTGCAAATCTCTAAAACATAAAAGCAAGGTCTGAGGATTTTTTCCTGCAATTAGAAAATCATCTGTGAAATGGATAAAGTAAATATCTGGCCATTTCTGTCTCACAGGTTGAATGGCCTGTGCTACGAATTTCTGGCACAAGGCGGGGCTGTTTGCCATGCCCTGGGGAAGCACGGTCCATTCAAACCTTTTCATAGGCTCTGCAAAGTTAATAGAAGGAACACTGAACGCAAACCTTTTGCAGTCTTCAGGGTGCAAAGGAATGGTAAAGAAACAATCTTTTAAATCTATGACTATTTTATGAAACCCTTTTGGAATAGCCACGGGAGATGGAAGACCCGTTTGTAAGGTTCCCATGGGCAACATTGTTTCATTTACCTTTCTTAAATCCTGTAACAATCTCCATTTGCCGGACTTCTTTTTAATTACGAATATCGGCGTGTTCCATGGAGATAATGACTCTATAAGATGTCCTGCCTCTAACTGTTCCTGCACCAAAAGAGAGGCAGCCTCCAATTTCTCTTTAGTTAAAGGCCACTGATCAACCCACACTGGAATGTCGCTAAGCCATTGAATTTTATCGGCGTGGGGTGCAGGCGAGATAGTGGCCATTACTGAAAATGCCCCAGACTTCTAGAGTTAGGGTTTGCCTGGGGGTTTTTAAACCTACTAGTGCCTTGTCCTTCATATCCAAGCCCCCGAGTAGGTTCGGATTCCTCCGACACTGTCTTTTGCTTAGAGGCAATTTCATTAGGATTACACAGAATTAAATTCATCTGAGATAACAGGTCTCTGCCCCAGAGCGTGGTAGGAAACTTCTGCATCACGAAAGGCCGAATTTGTCCTGAATTTCCATCTGCATCTTTCCAAGTTAGAAGTCTAGCGCTCTGTTTCGGATTATTTGCATAACCGATCCCTTGCAGATGCGTTAGGGTCTCTGTCAATGGCCAGTTAGATGGCCAGTCCTGTCCCTTAATAATTGTAACATCAGCTCCCGTATCTATTAATCCTTCAAAACTCTTTCCTTCAATAGTCAATTTAAGGTTAGGTCTTTTATTAGTAATAGACTGAACCCAGAACACTCCGGAGGAGCCAAAGCCCTCCTCCCCTCTCTTATCTTTAATGAATTTGGAAGGCAGTGGATGTAAGGGCACCAAGACTAACTGGGCAATTCTTTGATTAGCTGGTATACTTATGACACCACGAGAGGAAGCAGCCATAATTTTAATTTCTCCCTCATAATCACTGTCTATGACTCCTGGATAAATCTGCAGTCCCTTCACAGTAGAACTGCTTCGTCCTAACAACAATCCCCAAGTACCTTCAGGTAATGGTCCAAAAACTCCCGTGGGCAAAACCTGAACTCCCATCTCTGGAGCTAGTACGGCATGGCAGATGCAACAGAGGTCCAACCCTGCACTTCCTGGTGTAGCTCTGGCGAGGTCAAGGATGGATTTCCTTGGCTCGGCAGTAGCTGTGCCCCGCAGACAGTCTGATGCATCGGGGCCTGGGGCTGGCCCCTCCCCCCGTTTCCGGACACGGGTCTACCTTGGAAGTTATTTTTTGACTTGTCTCTCTTAACCCATTGATTTCCTTTTCTACACTTATGGCACGTTCCTGGTGGACCACCTGATTGCCCGTTTATACTGGGCTTATTATCAGGACAATCACTTTTAAAATGACCCAGACTACCACATTTAAAACATCTCCTATTTCCTCGTCTTTGTGACAGAATCCCTTGAATAGTTGTTCCCTGCAGCGCTGCAGCTATAGCTAAACCCTGATTATAGGATGGACCGATCTCAGAACAAAGGCGAATGTAACCGGCTAGGTCTGTCTTTCCCCTCTGGGGTCTAATGGCCTCTCGGCAGGCCGCATTAGCATTCTCATAGGCTAGTTGCGTAACCAGCGGATTCTCTGCCTGAGAGTTTCCAAAAATTCTATTAGCCGTTTTCAGCAATCTGTCTACGAAATCCTGAAAGAGTTCGTCGGGAGCCTGTTTCACAGCTGTTAGATTTCCACTAATATCTCCCTTAGCTGGTAACAGAGTCCAAGCACGGCGGGCGGCCACCGCAATCTGCGCATACACTGCGATGGGAAACCCAATCTGGTTATTATTTCCTTCAAATAGGCCTTCCCCCAACAACATCTCCGCATTCCATTCTGGATGGCCTGCTTGAGTGTTAGTGGCGGCGGTTCTTTTGCAAGCCTCACGCCATTCAGAACTCCAGAGCAAGAAATCTCCCCCCGACAACGTAGCTTTACACAGCGTTTTCCAATCCTGTGGAGTTAGATTCGACTCAATCACAGTATCCAACAACGCCTGTGTAAAGGGAGCTGTCGGGCCGTACTGGGCTACGGCTAGCTTTAACTCTTTTATCACCTTAAATTCCAAGGTCTGATATTGTCTGACCACATTGTCCTGGTCTTCTATCTCAAGGACTGGAAAAGCTAAGATTTCTGACGTATCCTGCCCTTCTCCGCGGGCCTGGTTTATAACTCTTTCTAATGGCGACTGGCGGGTCTCCGAGTTATTGTTCTCTCTAGTATTAGAGACCCTTTTTAGCTCCTGTAACTCATTAGTCAATTTCTGCAATTTAATTTCAAACTCTAACTTTTGTAATTGCATATCCTTCTGGATTTCGGCCTCTGCCATCAAGGTCACAGGCAGCGCGGATGGCGCTACAGGGGGCCAAGTTTCTCCATGAACTTCAATCGCTCCTTTCTCGGGATGAGCTATTTTTTTCCTAACCACAGACTCATCAGAACTGTCTCTTTGTTTACGAGACTCAGGTTGTGGAGAATTTTCTATAACAGGGATCCTCTCCACATGGCCTTTTACTTGAAAATCCTCACTTTCATGAATAACACCTAATTCTTCCAAACTCCCTTCATCTATGATGTCCTTAATCAGAGTCCAAAGGCAGAGGGTGATATTGTCTGCCTTGGCTGCCTTTAGCGAATTACCAATTCTCAGCCAAGTTCTCTCATTTAACGTTCGTTTTTCTCGGAACCAAGGACAACAGGAATATATCTGGTCCAAGAAATCTTCTAATCTTTCCTCTTCAAACCCAATCCCTTTTGCCTGAAGCAACTCTTGAATGTTGCGTGCGCAGATCTCGCGCGAACTTTCCTGTCCCATTTTTTCCTATCCTTTTAACCCAAGCAACTCCTGTGTCGGGTGCACACAGTATGCTTGAAAAACTGTATCCCTTCCTTGCACTCACAACAATAGACACGAATTCACTAGCGCTAGTTTTGACTTCTATGTTGCTTACCGTGCGGATACCATTAATTTTCACCTTTTTCTGCGAAGCTTCGCTGGATAGGGCTACCTCAGGAATTCTCTCGTGCCAGGTGCCCCACGTTGGGCGCCAATATGTAACCGCCAGCGGCTACATGTGAACCAGGTTACCTGTTGAGAGAATCTTGGGGTACAGGGACAGAGACAAGGGATTTGAGTCAAGCCTAGGATTCTGGTCAAGACTGCTTTTAATAAATTGAAGACAGGTTTTATAGACATTTGGGGGATCGGCCAACCCCCCAGAAGTCGGTAGCTTCAAAGGCGGTGCTGTGAATCCTCTGGCTCCAAGTCTCAGCGGGTCGTCTGCCTTCTGTCTGGCAGCTCAGGTGAATGCCGGCCTGGGGGCGGTGTCGATAGCCGAGGTGTGGAACCCCTTTGTTTGCAGAACAAAGGCCGGAGGTAGCCATCGGAAGAGTTGGGTGCCCGCTAGCCAACTAGTTGCAGGGGGGGGAAGGATACAGGTGAGCCTTCCAAATCTAGACTGTAGTTCATACCAGATATTGTCAAGTTGACAACCAGGAATAGCCACTACAGACAGCATAGCCACTAAGAGCATAGTTCATAATACAAGGTCTCCATAAAGAAGGTAGAAAGTTCTCATATCGGCAATGTGAAAGTCACATTAGATAGGGTGATCTGGAGCCATTGAACCGATGGACAGTCTCTCTATGCTAAGGGAATTAATTGTAATGACTTACAATCTGTAGTCCAACCAAGCCAAAAATGGGCAACTGTGAATGAGATGTCCAATAATAGTCTATTAGTTTCAGCGGGTGTCCTGTACAAGCTGGAATCCTGAAGAGCTAGGTTCCAATACATGTGCTGGAAAGTAAGTGAAAACAGGCAAAAAGTGTGCCTTCCTTCCACTGTTCTTATTTAGGCCTCCAGCAGAAGGTGTGGCTCAGATAAAAGGTGTGTCCCACCACGCCCGGATATGGAATTTGATTTTTCCAAGACTGACCTGGAACTCAGAAGTCTAATTCCCACAGTCTCCTAGGATTAAAGCATGGACTACTTTGCCTGGGGTTATGCTTTTCCTGGCTGCTCTGCTTCTAGATCTCCTTGCCAAGATCCAATTCAGAAGACTGTATCGTTCAGTCTCAAGCTCTGGATCAAAGGTGTGCCCTTCACTTCATGATTATAGTCCATTCTAGATGTAGTCAAATAGGCAACCAGGGATAGCCATCCCAAAAGTACATCTGAAACTCCCGGGGGTTGGGGGAAAGCAATAATACCAAAGAGGAGTAGAAGGCAGGAAATAATGAAAATCCTGGATGAATGGAATAGAAACAAAGAAAAATAGAGCTCCTTTTCTAAAGCCAGGAACATCCTTGGGAAAGCTGGGAATGATCCAGGGCCGGGGCTGTAAGGACATTTTATATCCTCAGAACCCAGCACTTTCTACCCTGTGGGGCTGCGGTTGTCAGTGCTTAGACCCCTGTAGACTGGGTCTGTCATGTTGTTGAGATGAGGTCTGTTCTCCTAGTGCTGCATTGTTTATACGACTCCTCCCAATTTTATCCTATTGTATGATGTTAACTTCTGGTTTCATGGAAGTCTCCCATTTATTTCCATTTTCCCTCTGTAAATAATATACAAGATACACTTCTTCAGGGCTTTGCCTGGCATACGGCATGACTTCTGTAAGTCCTCCCCACCACAACTTTTATATATTTTATAATAAGTTTTATTATACTTTTCCTCTTTTTCATACTCTATGACCTCTGACCTACGACCCTGTCACTAAAGAATGACCCTTTGTATGAGGGCGCTGCTGTACGTAGAAAACAGTTTGAGGAATGTCTTTGCTATGTAAATCTTCCATCTTCCTAAATGACTAGACTTTTACTCTCCTGTCCCTGTTTCATTGTCTAAAGTGTAACACGGGGAGTGAAACTAAAAGAGCATTAGCCGGAGCTGAATTCATGTTGTTATTACAGATATGTTTAAGTAATCTTTAAATGTGTGTAGAGTGCTTTCTCCTTGGAAAGGCGTATTAATCCTAAGATAGCAGTAACTTCATCCTTTTAGAATAATGTTTCCAAAATATGTTGTGTTGCCTCAGGACACCTTGCTGCCAGTGTGACGCTCCCCACGTAAGTGACCCTGCTGTCCTCTTGATTAAACTTCCTGAATTCTTTAGTTCAAGGGCTGCACCCGGAAGTTCACATCTCCTGTGCAGATGTGGATGCAGCTTTGTGTTACACACATTGGACTTCAGTTTCTAGAGGATTCGATGCTCCTCTTCCTGTCCGTTCTCCGTCTCCGAGTTCGGGTCTTTCTTTTCCTTGTCTGCCTGTCTTCTTAGGAAATTTATCAATGCCTGAGGCATCTCAACACCTCCTGGTCACAAAACGCCACGTAAGCATCGTCCTCACAACTTCTGTGCAACGCCATGAACTCTCAGAGGCTTCGCTGAGGCCCTGACTGTGACAAAAGATGGCAGGAGTCGCGCCAAACTGACGCCATCGAGGAAGAGTCCGTGACCTTGACATTGTCATCCGTCCGTTTCCAGAACCAGCACAAGATGGACGATGCTGCCGAGGTCGGCGTCCATGTTGGCGTCCTGCAGCGAACTCGCCTTTGTGGCCACAGGAAGCGGATGTGAGGTGCAGCGTGGCTTTTGCCTGCAGAACAGGACACGGGAAGCAGGTCACTGTGTGCACTGTAGAGTGAGACAGGAGAGGCAGCCGCTACATCACAGGTTAAAGTTCAAGGGGGGTGGCCATTGTGAGGACAAACACACCAGATGTTGGGGACGTCTACACGGCACGGGTGAGCTTGAGCCGGTGTATACTGAGCTCACAATCCGGAGACTCTGCTGTGCAGAGATGTGGACGCTCACGGATATTGTTGAGACATTTCAGAAATTTGAGACACACAAACTGTGTGCTTTGTGTGTCCACAGTGACTTTTCGCAGGAGGACAACGTCAAATACGATCTTTTTACTGCAATTCCCTCCACCAGGGAGTGTGTGCGCGATCTCAAGGTTAGTGCACCTAAGTGTATTTTAAAATATATTCATGACGTCATGAAAATCCTCCCAACCCAAACCAGCCCAAGCTGGATGGATCCAGTGTAGAATGTTACTAGGCCTTCAAAGAAGACCTGATGGCAATTTTTCTCAGCCCTCTCTATAAAATAGGAAAAGGAGAACACGACCTGAGTTGTTCTATGAAGCCACAATTACTCTGATACCTAAACCACACAAGTACACAACGAAAAACAGAGAAGTTTAGACCAACCTCACTGACGAATATTGATGCAAATATACTCAATAAAATGCTTGCCAACTGAATCCAAAACCTCACCAAAACCCTCATTCACCGTGGTCAAGTAGGCTTCATTCCAGGGATGCAGGGTTGGTTCAATGTACAAAAATCCATTAATGCAATCCAATATATACACAACGCTGAAAAAAAATCACAATATCATCTCCTTAGATCCAGGAAAAGCTGTGACAAAACACAGCACCTGTTCATGTTAAAGATGTTGGAAACATCAGGAATTCAAGGCCCAGATATAAACATATTAATAATGATTTACTGCAAGCCAGCAGCCATTATCAAATTAAATGGACACACAATTGAGGGAATCCCACTGAATTCGGGGACAAGACAAGGACGCCCACTCTCCCCTTATCTATTCAATATTGTATTCAAAATGCCAGCTAGGACAATAAGACAAAAAACAGATGAAGGGTGATACAAATTGGCAAAGAAGAAATAAAAGTATCACTGTTCACAGATGATAAGTTAGTATAAACAAGCAACCCTCAAATTTACACTAGAGAACTTCACTAGCTGGAAAACAACTTCAGCAAAGTAGCTGGATATAAAATTACATCAAGTAAATCAGTAACCTTCCTTTTCACAAATAATAAACAAGCTGAGAAAGAAATTAGGGAAGCAATTCGCTTCACAATAGTCACAAATAATATAAAATACCTTGGTGTGACTCAAACCAAAGAAGTAAAAGACCTGTGTATAAAGAACTTCAAGTCTCTATTGAAAGAAATTGAGGAATATTTCAGCAAATGGAGAGATCTTCCATGATCGTGGATTGACAGAATTAACATAGGAAAAATGGCCATCATACCAAAAGCAATCTATAAATTCAGTGAAATCTCCACAAAATCCTAACACAATTCTTCAAAGACATGAAAAAACCAATTCTCAAATTCGTATGGAAAGGCAAAAAGTCAGAATAGTGAAATCAATTCTCAACAATAAAAGGCTGCCCTTCTTCAGTTCTCAGAGGCCCTGTGGTCCTGGCTGTTGTCATTTTGACTACGCCCTGCCCCACATTGACCTGGCAACAGCCTGGTGTGGCGACTCAGTCTAAAAGGGGCTGACTCGGCCTCTGAGAGACACGCCCACAGTGTGGGCCATGCCCCTCTGTAGGCCCAGCCTCTCCCAACCATTTCCATGACTGATGTGGTTCATTGGGTGCAGGAAGCTCCCGGAGGCCCCGCCCCCTAATCAGGAAGCCCCGGCCCCATATTGACTCGGGCTCTCAGAGACAAGCCCACAGTGTGGACCACGCCCCTTTTCCCCCACCACACCATACCGCACCTCCACCAAACACAACCTTGACTTCCTTTTACAACACACAACACTGACAACCCTACCCAGAGATGTGAAGAAGTCAACAGTGGGAGTCACTTTGGGGGGAAGGAGTGGAGGTGGAGACCATTTTTGCTCACTGTGGAAATGTCATCTGGGAAATCCAAGTCACCCACACAGTCCTTAGGGAGCCATGTTTCCCTGGCAGGGCGGCCACCAGGCGCTCCCTCCACCCATGAGTCAGTTCTTGAGTCCTTGCCCTTGTTCTCATCTGTGGAGTGGGAGGGGTCATCCTAGGCTAACTAGCAATTTGCCCCTCCCAGGCCAAGGGGAGAAACTGAGGTAAAGCTTATGAAGAGCTTTTATCTCTGTGGCACGAAGCCACTGGGCAGCCATATTAATGACAGTAATGAAGGAAAATAGTACCCCTGGTGAGGAGGGAAATGAGAGGGGAGCACGGAGCAGAATATGTAGGAGTCTCTAGGCCTGGTTTGTACCCACCCAGCCCCTTAACTTTTGGATGTCTATTTTGTCAGGCACAGTCACACAATACATTTAAGATCTGGTGGGAAAGCTAGTGCATGCACAAATTCCAATAAATAGATTTTAGAAAATAAAATATTTTAATATAAAATCTATTATTTTATATTATTAATTATATATATTCTATATTATAATATATTATATATAATTATACATATTATTATATATTATAATTAATCTGAGAAAATGATTTCATATACTCTTGCAAGGCAAGACAGAGGACCCCAGTGTCTAGATAAATAGCCTGAGCGTCACAGCCACCATGATGGTTAACCTCAATTGTCTACTTGATAAGATCTAGAGTGGCCAGGGGTGTTGTGATCATAAAAAGAGAAAGAGGTGAGAGACTATGTTCTAATGGCGGTGTGGGGGAAGGGCATGCCTCAGTGGGCCCATGCCAAGGCATCCCTTCCTCCTGAGGTTACCAGACACAGACAGTATAGTACAGAATAGAGTTTATTCAGGACATGGAGAGGGGAGTCAAGAGGGTCGTAGAGGCAGAGAAAGGCAGAGAGAGGGAGAGAGTAGAGAAGCAGAGGCGGCCATGACCATGTGGAGAAAGGGGGGAGGGGAGAGGAAGGGATGGGAGCCCAAGAAGGGGCAAGAGAGAAACAGAGAGTGAGAGGATAAGAGAGGGAGGGGGGCAGCAGCCCCTTTTATAGTGCACCAGACCTACCTGACTACTGCCAGGTAACGGTGGGGAGGGGCATAGCTGGCTGTTGCTAGGTAACTGGGGGTGGAGATTAGACAGAATCCTAACAAGGGGGAGGTGCCTCAGGGCGTGGCTGTAAGGGACGGCCTTGGTTATCTTAACTGGTGTGGGAAGCCCCACCCACTGTGGGCGGCAACATTCCCTGGCTAGGATCCCGGGCAGTGTGTGGAAAGGGGCTGAGCAGCAGCAGGCGTTCATTGTTCTTGGTGTCCTGATTATTTACACACCCGATGTGAGTGAGCAGCTGCTTCACACTTCAGAGCGGCATTGTCCACCATGAGGGACTTTACTGTGAACCGTGAGCTGGAATAAACCTGTTCTCCTGACAGAGTGTTTTATCAAAGCCACAGCAGTGATTAAGATACTTGTGAATTGACCTTTATCCAGTCAAGGTGTTCACAATGAGAGGTAATGTTGTGTTTTGTTTAAATAATTTTTTATTAGATATTTTCTTATTTACATTTATTTTTTTGCTTTTTTTTTTTGAGACAGGGATTCTCTGTGTAGCCCTGGCTGTCCTGGAACTCACTCTGTAGACCAGGCTGGCCTCGAACTCAGAGATCCACCTGCCTCTGCTTCCCAAGTGCTTTTTTTTAAATTTGTAAAAATTTTTATATTTATTTATATTTTTATATATTTTATATTATATATTCATATGTTTATATTTATATTTTACTTACATTTCAAATGCTATCCCCTTTCCCCATTTCCCCTCTGAAAACCCTCTATCCCCTCCTGCCTCCCCATACTCACGACCCCGCCCACTCCTGCTTCCCTGACCTGGTATTCCCCTACCCTAGGGCAATGAGCCTTCACGGGTCCAAGGGCCTCTCCTCTCATGGATGTCCGACCAGGCCGTCCTCTGCTACCCATGTGGCTGGAGCCATGGGTCCCTCTATGTGCACTATTTGGTTGGTGGTTTAGTCCCTGGGAGCTCTGGGGTTACTGGTTGATTCATATTATTGTTCCTCCTATGGGACTGCAAACCCCTTCAGTTCCCTGGGTCCTTTTTCTAGCTCCCCCATTGTTGACCCTGTGCTCAGTTCAATGGTTGGCTGAGAGTGTCCCCCTCTGTGTTTGTCATGCACTGGCAGAGACTCTCAGGAGACACAGCTATATCAGGCTCCTGTCAGCAAACACTTGTTGGCATCCACAATAGTGTATGGGTTTGGTACATGAGCTGGTTACTGGCCCCAATATGCTTGCATTATCCTAACTCACCCAAACTGTTATTGCAACAACACTGAAGGTAAGAGGAGGCCCTTTGTCCACAGTCTGGCTATGCTGGCAAGTCTCGAGGTAGCCACAAGATGGCTCACAAATTTGGCCAGAGTGTATGATAAAATAAAAGAGAGAAAATAAAAGCCTTACAGATTTTTTGATTGTGTCATGGAGACATTTTTGACAATACATGCCCATGGATCCTGATTCACCAGAAGCAAAGGCAGCAGTGGCTTGAGCTTTTGTCAATCAGGGAACACCAGCTATGAAGACAAAACCCCAGAGGGTGGAGTAGTTAGGAAAGAGTTGTCTAAGAGATTTGAGGACAGTGGCAAAGAGAGTATTTAATGGAGGACAGACTGCAGAGGAGACGCAGATGAGAGGACAGAAGCAACAGACTGGAGACCTGGGAAAGATCCTGTTGTCAGCCAAGGCCAAATCAGAAGACCATAAGTGATACCTAAAAAGTATAGCCTTAATAAATGAGAGAAGGGAGCCCTAAGAATCAAAAGTGCCCCCACCACGAGACCAGGGTTACCCTAAAAGTAAAATGGAAACCCATCAGCTTTTGATGAAAAAGTGCAGCATACTGTCTTGCTAAAACCTGCAGACAGAGTCTCTCCATCAGTTTATAAATGACTTCCCAGTGGTAACAGAAACAAAGAAATGCAGGACCTCTTAGATGCCTTTAAAAATTCTGACTATTTAAGCCTCTGGGGAAAAAAAGCCTTACTCTGTCAACTTTGGTGGCCTTTGTAGACTTGAGAAACGCATACTCAGACCAGGGTTCCTGGCATTAGACAATGGCCAATGTATCACCAATTGGCAGGAACCTGCCCCCTCCCTGTTTACACCTCAGTGCAGCAATGGCCTCCTGGTTAAAGATGATGGCAGAATGACTCATTGTCAGCCTCTTTCCTTGATGCCCCCAGGACAACTTCTCAGCAGACCTGATACTAGACCTTGACCTCCCTGGATGGGCCTCTGTATGACTCTTCAGATAGATGCAGGGGTAACAGTATTCACAAATGGCCACAGCCTCATTCCGGATGGACAGAGGTAAGCTGGGGTAGTGGTGGTGTCAAATACCAAGATCACATGGGCAGAATCACACCTGTCAGGAATGTCAGCCCAGAAAGCTGAACTAGAAGCTATGAAAACATCACTAGAACTGAGAAAAAAACAAGACACAGATGTCTGGTATGTCATTGCTACCTCTCATATCCATGTGGCCATTTATAAGGAGAGGAGCCTTCTGATGAGAAAGGACTAAACTCCATCCCAGAGAGACAAAAAATAAGCCGAGTGGGTGACCCCAATAAACTGGGCTTTTCATGTCCTTGATTGCAACAGACCCAGGAGACCCCACACTCTGATCAGATAAAACATGTGATCTGGGCCAAAAACCTGTTGATGTCTCAGTGTTGTAAGAGATGAGGGAGGACAGCCAACTGACTCCTAATTAATTGTATGAGATAAAATGATTATACACAGAAATAAAGGAAGAAATTAGAGACTTTCTAGAGTTCAATGCAAATGAATATGCAACATGCACAATCTCATGGAAAATAAAGAACATGAAAGTGGAACTAAGAAGAAAGTTCACAGCACAAAATTCCTTAAAGAAAAAAAAAACAAGCTTTCATGCTGGTAAATTAACAGCATGATTTAAAGTCTACAACAGAAAGAAGTGAGGAAGCAATGAAAACAGGAAAGAGAAATCAAGAAATTATCGCTATGGAGCTGAAACCAGTAAAACAGAAATAGAAGAAGAAGAATCAATGAAACATGGAGTTGGTCTTTTGAGCCTTTTATTACACAAGTTTCATGAACCTTTATTAAAATATAAAGATATCCAAATTAATGAAACCTAAAATGAAATGGGGAGGAAATAACCTGCAATGAACAAATATAGAGAGTGGTGTCGACATAGTTTTAAAAAGGGTGAACTCCACCAAACTGGAAATTATAAAAGAAATGGATAATTTCCTCAATAGATTCAACTTACCAAAATTAAAATAAACTAAGAAAACCAACTTAAACAGACATAAAATCCTAGGAAAACTGAATTCATTACAAATATACCACCAATATGAGTCCATGTCCACGAGTTTTAGGGTAGAACCTACCAGACATTCAGAGAGGATTTAACAAGAATTCAGTGTATTCAACAATATAGAAACAAAAGAAATATTAGCCAATTTATTTTCTGAACCCATGATTACTCATATATCCAGTCAGGTAAGAGTAAGCAATAAAAGCAAATTACAGACCAATTATCCCTAAAACCACAGATGCAAAATTACTTAATAGACAAAATAAATACAATAAAATATAAAACATATCAAAAGATTATTTTATTCTTACATAAATACATTATGATAAAATTCTTAGTTTGATGAAAGATACAAGGGACATGCCTAAACACAAAAATGTCTCTTTACACCAAGCCTATAGCCAACATTAAATTAACTGGAGAGAAATTCAAATTAATTCCACTAATTCCAAAACTAGACAAGGTGGTCCATTCTCTCTATATCTATCTATTCAATATATTATGTAAAAGTTTAGCTAGAGCAATAAGGAAGGTAGAAGGTAATACAAATTACAAAGGCAGAACTAAAATTCTTTTTCTCTGCAGAAGATATGATAGTTTGTATAAGTGAATGAAAACTTCACAAAGGCAGTTCCTAGAGCTGATGAACACTGTCAGCAAAGATGTTAGACTCATGATTAACTAAAAATGAAAATAAAATTAGTGGCCTTTGTTTGTAAAAATTAATTTGCAAGAGCAAATAAAATAGAGAGATATCAGAAAATTTGAATTGATTGTTGACATTTTTTCTACATAATAAATAACCCAGAATAACTAAATAAAGATGTGTTGGCTAAGAACTTACCAAAATCCGTTTAAGCACAGTTTACTTTGGGTATTCTTGAAGGTTCTCAAAAAAATACTATGATAAGCAAAGGCTTTAATAGATTAATTACATGCTAAAGAGTTTACTCTTGTATAAAGATACTAGAAAGAACAAAACTTTAACACATTGACTATGTTTATGAGGTTTCCCTGCATTACGACATTTTCTCATGGTTTCTAAGACCACTGCTGCATGCAAAGGCCATCTTTACAGAATGGCATATTCATAGCATTCCGTCCGGGATGTATTTTTTTTTATGCATCCATAGATAACTTTTGTGAAAATATTGTATCGCATGATTATAATTATAAGATTTATCTTCAGTATATGTCCTGTTATATATTTAAAGATGACTATTATTTACAAATTTTGGGAACAATCAAAAGAATCTTGTTCTAAGGACTACCTTTTTGTTGATAATGTACATTTAATCATAAGTTGAAACTAAGGTCAAGTCCCAGGTCATAGGGGACCTGCATGCTTAACAATATCTGGCAAGCTTCATGATTTGTTTTGTTCCCTGAAACATAATGACAGTTCCTAATCCTGATTTCTGTTATTCATGGTTTATTCCTCAAAATAAAATTCCTGTTCCTAACTACAAAAGAACCAGTGAGTGTGATAGACTAAAACCTACATTCTGTGTCATTTCACGTAAAGTAACAACAGAAGAAAATCCTCATTGGTGGGAAATGTAGCTGTATCTTAGCATGGACATTTGTGGTTTTCAGATTTGAAATCTCTGACTCAGGGTGGAGACAGAATGGGGTGATTCAGATAAGCCACTTAATATATTTCTCAAGGATGCATTAATCACTAAAGATTTGACCACAAAATATTCTTATCATTTGCGTTGTCCTGGTGTTTGAATTGTGTTGGAACTCTGTGAATCTCATAACATAAAGGATTTACCACATTGCTAGCATTCATAGAATTTCTCTCCAGTATGAATAATTTCATAATGATGAAGACTATAGAGGTGTGCAAGGGCTTCATTATACTAAACACATTCATGATGTTTCTCTCTAACACATATTCTTTCATGAAAATGAAGACTACAGAATTGTTCAAAGTCTTGGCCACATTAAAAGAAATCATGTTGTTTCTGTCTAGTCATGTCCATTGCTATGAAAAGTCATAATGAACAAGGCAGCTCCTATAAAAGCAACAGTTTATTTGGGGCAGGCTTACAGTTTCAGAGGTTTAGTCCATTTTCATCATAGCAGGAATGCAGACAGTCATGATGCTGGAGAAGAAGCTGAGAGTTCTGCATCTTTATCCAGTGGCAGCTAGGAAGAGACTGTCTTCCAGGGACCTAATAGGAGGGTCTCTGCAGCACTGGTAGGAAATTCAAAGCCCACCTCCACATTGATGCCCTTCCTGAAACAAGGCCACACCCCCTCATAATGCCACTCACTTAGCTTTGAATATTTAAACTGCCACATTCCACTGCCTGGCCACTATATGATTCGTCAAACTCATTAGTGTATAGGGATCATACTTAAGCATGCAAAATACTACTTTAAAAGTCCCAATCTTCTATAGCAGTCTCAAAAATGTTAAGAGTCCAAAGTTCAAAGAGTCTTCTGAGATTAATGCAAAAATGTAATAGTAATCACATATATTTTCAAAAACAAAAACCGCATCATATGTCTTCATATAAAGATGATACACTTCACCCTTTTTCTAAAGGTCATTGTGAGGAAATCCTGTATCTAAAAAAGACCAAAAGCAGCTGAGCAGTCTCTAAACCTTGGACGTCCAGGTATCATGTCAAAGCATTCTTCTGATCTATAACTCCTTTCTGCATTGTTTACTGAAGCACAATTGTTTCACTTCAAGTGGTTTTATTTCCTTAAAGCAGTTTTCCTGAGCAGGTAACATACAGTTCTAACGTCTCAAACGTTTGTTTTCTCCAATATAATTTCAATATCACAGCTTCTTGTTTCAATGGCTGGGGTCCACACATGATCATCTCTGGTCCTCTAAAACGAATGGGTCTCTTTTCCAGCACTGCCCTCTGCATCACTCTAAGCTCTGGTTGACTCCACTCTCCTGCTCCTGCTGTTCTTGATGCTCATCCCATGGTACTTGCATCTTCAGGATGCTGGGTTCTCCTGCTGCAAATATGCTTAACCTATAGCCTCCCTATAATCGCTCAATGATTCCAAGCCTCAGCTTGTATGTATGACAACTTCATGCATTCAAAATCAGTACCTCTTGAGTGATCATTATACATGAACAAGTCCAGCTGCACCACTAAGTCCAACCTTGACTATCTCTGGAACATACCCTCTTTTTCACTCAGAAAAAAACTACCCAGAAGATGTTACCTCAGAGATGCTTATTTCTTCCCCATCACCTCTAATTCTTGAATTACAGCTATCCAGCAATAATTGTCTCCTTAGTCCCTGCTATTCTTATCTCTAAATCCAGAGCCACAATGACAAAGCTGCTGAGTTCTCCCACTTGAGGTGGCTGAAACATCGACACTTCTATTATATTATCACTCAATTTCTATTCTTCAAAAATTTCACTGCCTAAACTTGGCAGTCCTGGAACTTGCTCAGTAGAATAACCTTGAACTCAGAGATCTCCAGGGCTCTGTCCCCTGTACTCTGGGATAAAAATCATGCAATACCATGCCTGGACCTAAGCTTTTCCTTTCAGATATTAAATTGAAAAGCCAGAATAGCAATCAAGTTCCCGTCTCAGTTTGACACATACTTGTATCGTCATATCTACACATGAAAACAATAACCAGGTAATAATAATTCCTAAAATGATATAGTTCACTTTCATACAACTGCAAATCCATATGTTTAGCTGGATAGAACCTTGCCCTAATGGAACCATTCCTTTAACACCATTGAATATCCTTGATCACACGATTTAGCTTCCTTCAGCGTCCTGATGATGCCTTGAATTTTGAACCTTATGTTTTATATTTCTCATTTCTTAGTTTTCTATACTTGTTAAAAACTGTAAGGCCAAATTCTATGTGGTGATTTTCATGACTTACTTTGTCAAAGCAATGTCTTTCACATAACCTCAAGGAAACTCTTTAGACAAGGATAAAAGGCAGCAATCTTCTTTGCCAAGTCACCCAAAAGAACCATCTTCAGAGTGGAAATAATTGCAAGCACCAATGTCTATCACATTCCTAATATGATAGCCCCTTAACTCCTACTTAATTCATGATTATATTCAGTAGATTTATTTCCAGCACAGAGAATTTGCAGATTTCTCTATTGTGAATATACTTTACCACATTGTTTACATCAATGAGGTTTCTGTCTGGTATGTCTTCTTTAATCATAGTGGAAATGAATGGGTTTTACCACATTGATTATATTCGTAAGGTTTCTCTTGAGTATGTGTTCTCTTATGTCTTTCGAGATTACTGTGATGTGAAAAGGCTTTACTACATTGTTTACATTCATAAGGTTTCTCTCCAGTATGTGTTCTTTTATGTCTTTGGAGATGACAAGCTCTTGCAAATGCTTTACCACATTTGTTACATTCATAAGGTTTCTCTCCAGTATGTATCAGTTTATGTCTTTTGAGAACACAGTGACCTGCAAAGGCTTTACCACATTGATTACATTCATATGGTTTCTCTCCAGTATGTGTTCTTTTATGTCTTTGGAGATGACTGGGTCTTGCAAAGGCTTTACCACATTGATTACATTCATAAGGTTTCTCTCCAGTATGTGTCAGTTTATGTCTTTGGAGATCAATGTGACCTGCAAAGGCTTTACCACATTGATTACATTTATAAGGTTTCTCTCCAGTATGTGTTCTTTTATGATATTGGAGAGTACTGCGTTGTGCAAAGGCTTTACCACATTGATTACATTCATAAGGTTTCTCTCCAGTATGTGTTCTTTTATGAACTTGGAGATGACTCTGTTGTGCAAAGGCTTTACCACATTGATTACATTCATAAGGTTTCTCTCCAGTATGCGTTCTCTTATGATATTGGAGATGTTGGGGTCTTTCAAAGGCTTTACCACATTGATTACATTTATGAGGTTTCTCTCCAGTATCTGTTCTTTTCTGATATTGCAAAGTACTGCACTGTGCAAAGGGTTTACCACATTGATTACCCTCATAGGGTTTCGCTCCACTATGACTTCTTACAACACTGCAACGATAATTAGCAAATGAGATCTTTAGTATATTCGTTACTCTGATCAATCATATAATCAATATGAATTATGTTTACAATTTGGTGTAATGGTAAGGAAGCATCAGATCTTAAGGTTTTAGCACTTTGTATGTTCATGGTGTTCTCCCTCAGCATGAATTATTCAAGACACATGTGACGGTTATTACATGACTCCTATTTATAACATCCTCTTTTAATATGGGGTTTTTATATAATGTATTTCAGCTTTCTGAATCAACTTTGAACAACTCTGATCTTTCTAACACTGACTGTATTCATAATTTTAACTGTACTGTGAAATACAACACGTTTGACTGTGAACAGGACATGCAGAATTTCCAAATTCCTAGAACCCATCGACTTTTTCTACACTATGAGTTTGGGGATGTTCCCCATAAAACTAGAAAAAACAATTAATTGCCAATATATATCATATTCCTAATGTATATCAAAAGAAGAATACTACATATCTTCTCATTGTTTTAGGAAAGGAATTTATGTTGCTTCTTACAATATCCCTATGCTCACATGGTTTCTATCCATCAGGACACATGATATACCTAATTGAAAAAAATGACAAATGAAAGGTTTACACATTGCATTTACACTGTTTGATTGTGTATTCCTCATAACATGTGCAATATAGAATAATGTTTCTCCACAACAAAATGCTTGGTTCTCATGAAATGCCCTCTCACAAAACGTAATCATATTACTATAAGAATATGAGCATCACCAATTTTACTATGGACTATTTGCTTACTAGAATGTTTTAGATATAAATTTATCAATATTCAATGTGCAATATCTAAGTACTATGGGACTATATAGATTGCCAGGTCCACTGCACAGCTCTACCGTAGCTACTTTTCAAAGGGATACACAAATCAGATACTGGATCTTATAATCATAGTTACACTTAAAGGACTGCTATTTCATACTCTTGCTTTTCATTGGAGAATCCAAAAGATATGAAAAATTCCTCAGAGGCAAATTTGTATCATCTTCCACATGAAAATTACCTTTCAGGTCTTGTACTACTTTGAAAATGTTCTTCAAGGTGATGGTCTTCCCCATTATAGCCTAAAACACAATATAAAAAAAATTAAATGATATTCTATTGGAAATTAGGAAAAATTCAAGGTACTGTGAATTTTCACTGCACCATGAATGTTACAGTGAAAATTTAGTGAAACTAAATTTTTCAGCTCAATCTTCATTATTCACAATCAAAATAGTAAAAGACCATCAATAAACAATAAACATTTGTTTCCTTCAGAAAAAAAAAAAAAAAAAAACAACAACAGTCTTACCTATAGCTTTGAGGTTCAGGTAGGTTTCCAACATCACATTTTTGTAGAGACTCTTCTGGGAAGGATCCAACAAATTCCACTCTTCCTCAGTGAATTTCACATGCACATCATCAAAAGTCACTGCATCCTAAATTCCCCATACATGTATACAACACAAAGCATGATACTAACCTCAATGTAAAGGAAATATATGCTTTTTCAAAAACATATTCATATAATTTTGGCACTTGCTCCAGTTATATTCTGACTCATAATTTACAATCACTGTGTCATTTTAGACGGAGCTTGAATTATAAAATTCATGTGTGTTGCTTTTTAACCATTTTTATAGGACCCAGCCTTACCAGAGTAATGCCAATTGATAGAGAAGTGCATTGGAAACATCCACAATACTGAGTACACATCTGAAAAATTGTAAGAACAATTACTAACTACAAAAGTGATGGGCAAGCTGGGTGTTTTTGCCAATGTCTGTAATCACAGAGGTACAGGCAGGTTTTTGTCATACAGCTGGATGCCGGCATGGCCTATGTAATGTGTTCTAGGTGAACAAAAGTTGTATATTAATTCCTCAAATCCCTACAAAAATCAACCAAGGAAACAAAAATGATAGAGAACTCACAGTTCTTTACTAAAAGTTCCCACCAAGAACTATACATTCACTTCAGATCCATATTCATCTTGTAGAAACCTGAAGTGCAACAGTTTAAACCATAACATTAATAAAATTTTACTATAAGGGAATGCATGCTTAAACAGTTGCAAATGAACAGATGAAAATATAGTAATATAAATGATCATAAATAAGCAATGTAGGGCAGGAGAGAGAGAGCTCAGAAGTGGAAAGCTCTAGCTGGTCTTCCACATTGTGTTCATCAATTTCTTACAGACAAATGGTGAAAAACATCTAATCATTACTTCAAGATCAAGAGTTCTAAGGCCATCTTATGACAACAATATAGAAGAGGCATATGATATTCATATTCATACACATAGGCAAAATACTATTTGTTCAAACATTTCAGAACAATCACAAGTATGAGGAAATACATTATACACCTTGAATCCAAGGACTCTGAAGCTTCAGGTAGTATTGATGTAATGAATATATATCAACTTGAGAAATAGAGTATAACCTATATATTTGGCCAAATTTCAAAGTGAAACATGAGGATTAACAGTTGCACAAAAGCATATCCCTATTGTACAAAAACATGCCAGGTAGCTAATGTGGTTCCTATATTGACTGTCAGCACAGGAAGGGTTTCACAGAGAGATTTTGTCTTGAAAAACAAAAACAAAGGAAAAAATAAAAACAAAAACAAACAAACAAACAAACAAAAAACATCGGGCCTGCAAAATAGATTAGCATTAAAAGAAAACGGGGCTAAAGTATCTTATGTGATTTTGAGACAGAGTCCAAATATTGACTATATGGGAGCATGAGAAGAAACCTGGAGGTAGAAACCAGTTTCAACTACAGCACAGTAGACACACAAAATAAAATTTGTCCCATCTAAAAGAAAAACAGGGGCACACCTTTAGCACAGAATGAGGGAATGCCCAAAGAAAGCTCGCCCAAATGGAGACACACCTTATGGGCAATCTCCAATCCTTAAGATTATTTTGGATATAATGTTATGCTCTCAGACAGGAGACTTTCATATGTGTCCAATGAGAGGCTTCACCCAGCAGCTGACTGAAATAGATGCAGAGAACCACAGTAAAACATGGGATGGATCTTGCAGATGCTTAAGGAAGAGTTGGGGAAGAATTGAAGGCCCTGAAGATGGTAGGAACTCCACAGGTAGTCTAGCAGACTCAACTAACCTATAACCTTGGGGACACTGAGAGACTGAGCCACCCACCAAATAGCAGACACAGGCTGGACTAAGGCCCCTGGCACATAAGTAGCAGAAGTTCAGGTTAGTCTTCATGAGGGTCCTCCAACAACTGGAACAGGCGGTGTCCCTAAAGCTGCTGCCTATCTTTGATATCTGTTCCTTTAACTGGACTCCAATGTCTGGCCTCATTGGGAGAAGATGCATTTAACCCAGCAGACAATTGAAGCCCCACGTTTTGGGGATACCCAGGGGACCCAATGAACTGCATTCTGACCATGGATGCTATAGGCTTATGTTTATCCTTTAATGAAAATGCATTCAGTTTACAGTAATCCTAATAGTCTGCAGGAGCTCATACATGGTTCAAATGTCTAAATTGTCTTCTGACACTCAAGGCAATATCTAGAAAGTTGAATCTTTTAAAATCAGAAAGCAAGTCCTATCTTTCCAATATAAAAATGGTACAGAATAAACCCTTCCTCTTCCAGTAGACAGGAGTGTACACTCCTTTTTCAACCACATGCCATGCCTGCCAGGAGAAAAGTTAGGCTTTCCATAAGATTCACCACACTATTAATTATCCCACATGCAATTTACACAGCTCTACCTAACATTGTACAAAAACCAGAGACAGCATAACCTCTCTCCTGACTAAGTCTCCTGGTGGATTGTTAAGATCATAATTTCCTGCCTGAGACTTCTGCCAGCTTTCAACATGAGCAAGCATTCCCTCTTGAACACCCCCACCAAACAGGTCAGTAAAATGGGAAAAACGCAGTCAACATTCTCTGAAAATACAGACAGCAAACAATACCTTGGGAATAAAATTACCACCTAAACAAGACAAACCCAGAGTACAAGTATCTAGACATATCACCACAAACCCAGATACTTAGATTTCAGCATAGGAATATAATTAGCATAAGCCAGGAAAATATGTCAACAAGAAATACAAGGTGTCCTGTCACAACAGGTCCTCAAAAATTAAAACGTGCAAGAGTTCTGATACAAAAGAAGTTGTTTTGTGGAAAGGAGAGGAGTGAGAACCTGGGGAAGGGATAGGGGTGCACAAGAGGACCTATGGACTAGAACACATATAGCGAGCAGAGAGCCTGGGATGAGAGTAGAGAAAGACTATAGCGGGGGATTGTGTAGAGAACAGAAATAGGGAACAAATATAGAGAGCAGCTGAAGCTAGTGCTCCATGTATATAAAGCACACCTGACAACAGCAGCAGCTGATGGAGGCAGGTAATGACTTAAGCAGGTGCTCAGTCCCTGAGAGCAGGCCATTGAAATTGCCTGCACGTTGACAACTACAGAGACAAGGTTCACACACACTGAACAAGAAAGTAAGATAAATAGAATAAATGGACTTATTGGTCAAGAAAAAATTTGTGTATAAAATTTTACTGGCACTAAATAACGAGGAACAAAGCAATGTATCAAAAGCAAAGTCTTCAACTGACTGTAATAAAAGAATATCAGCTCAAAGGTCAAGAAAATAGTTTTAATGAAATCTTACATGAATAATTTCTAAACTAAAGATAAAGATTCCTATTAAGGTACATGAAGCATCCAAAATACCAAATAGAGTGAAACAAAAAAAGTGCCCTTGCCACAAAATATCCAAAACACTATACATGTAAAGAAATATGAAAACTGCAATAAAAAATGAAACAAAAACAAATCATAGGTTAAAATAGACCTATTAGTTTCATACCTGTCCTCTCAATGTGTAGTGTAAAACACAAAATGTTGTGGACATATCCTTCAGAATCAAGAAAAGCATCCATGATGCTTCTACAAGCAAACCAATGGTACAAATGATTTGGGAAGATTCAGCCTTGGTAGTAATGATATTCAGAGGTCACTGTCTTATTTAGCAAGTAAGAAGCATCACAAGAAACCGCACAGGTAGTCACATCCAGCTGATGTTTCCCATCCAACCACTGATAGGAGCCTGCACCTCTGCACCCTCTGATCAGCCACCTGTTCCTCCCCATTGTGGGACGATATACTGTGCTTACCATATTCAGATTTCAGGGCTTCCCCGAGGTCCCCTCACAGCACAACACAGAACAGCAGAGCTCAGATCCGGAAACAGTGAACTATCCGGGTCTGCAAAGTCACAGGGAACTTGAAGAAAGGTACCCGGAAGATCCCACCTCTTTCTTTGAATGGCAGGTCTGGCTTGAGTTCTAGATTGGCCAGTAAGCCTTACCACTCCTTACAGTTAAATTGTGCCTCTAGTCCAGGGTGAAATTTTTTTACAGATCTTAGGAGTGGATTGCACTCACTTAGCATTTGTGCCCTGCCTTGCAAGAGGCCTTTCACACCAAGCAGCCCTATGGAAGGATCCCACTATTCCACCTCAGGCTATTCAGCTGCCTGCGACTCTCCTTGTTAGCAATGACCCTGCACTTGACAGGACCTAAATTCAGACCTCCCTTGAGCTTTTCTCAGAGAACTTGCCTTCCCCTTTATGTAATCAAGGTTAATAAGTTGCATAGCCCATTCCTCAGATGCACTGAAGATATCAATCTGACTCACAAGGGGAAGGGTGCCCAGGCTATTAACTTTAAGTAGTGACTTTAGGAAACAAGTGTTTCCTTTTCTGGCTTCATGCTGGGCTCAGGGAAATTGTATCTCCCTTTCACAGGAAGAAAAGTCCTTGATTTTGTAGTTTCCCGTGACATAAGCCAATATTAGAAGAAGAGGACAACTGTCTCTGAGACATCATAATAAATCTTCTTTCTACATACACAGAAAAATTCACCCTCTCTATGAGATATTTTGATCTAGAGAATCTGTGCTAACACAACTGTGGGTTTTTTCCCACCTTGCCATGGAGAAAGATCTGCTGACTATAAGTAGTATTCCACACTGTTTGTCATCTGTTTCCTGGTTTTCTCCCGGGTTTTATTCACATGAATCATATAGTAGAAGGGAATTGTATGAAGCCACATAGCAAGCACATGTTTCCTTAAATCCCTCTTTGATGTTAAGAGCCTGTGCTCTTAACTGGGCTTCTTCTGATGGGTCAGCTTTATACCTCCAGTGGAAGTCAAGTAACAGGTTATCCCCTAGATATCAGAAAGAAGAAGGAAAATGCTGTGCGGAATTCTCAAACAAGCTATGAAGTCAGGTCACGATGAATGCAGGATCACTGCCCACAAAGGGGAAGAGAAAGCAGCTGAACAACCCCTCACAGCCTCAGTTGCAATGGTGTGTCCTCCTCCAGGGCTGGGTGGGAGTGCAGATGGACGACATTCTTGGAGGACAGGCACAAATGCTATGGGAGTACAAAACTGACCTGAGATATAAGAAAGTTCTAGCACAGGACTAGAAGCACACTCTAACCTTGAGGACATGGAAGACTCACTGGCCAGTCAAGGATACCAAGCAGACCTGCCAATCAGACTGAGAGGGAGGTTCTTCCTGGTGCCTTGTGGAAGTTTGTTTTAGCTTAAAAAGCTTGAATGACTCTCTGTGTCCTGCTTTGAATGATGTTCTTGGCTGCTGTGTGGTGACCTCAAGAAAGTTTGATTTTTGACACACATTGAGCACAGGGTCTATCTCCATGAAGAGGAGAAAATGGGTGAACACTGGAGCTGGGGTGGTTGGTCCTCCCTGGGACTGGATGGGAAGAATCAGTCACATGTAGCCAGATGTGGCCATCTTTGAGGTCCCTTGTGGTGCTCCTCATTTGGTACATCAGGTGGTGACCTCTGAATAACTTCACTACCAGGGCAGAATCTGGTCAAATGATTTGGAACAGGGGCTTGCTTTTAGAAATGTCATGCGCAGGATGCCAAACATGGACAGCCCTAGTATCTTTTGATTCTTATACAAGTCCTGCCCTCAGCATTTGCCACTTATGTGTAAGATCCACCTGCAGTTAATTATTTAAATCTGTTAAAAGGCATCTCATATATTGGGGAGCACTGCCATATTAACCTGTGATGTAGAAGCGTAGAATTTATAATTAAAGGACTTAGCAAGCTTAGGAAATAGTTACATTTGCCTTGGAGACACTGAGAGACTGAGCCACCAACCAAATAGCAGACACAGGCTGGACTAAGGCCCCTGGCACATAAGTAGCAGAAGTTCAGGTTAGTCTTCATGAGGGTCCTCCAACAACTGGAACAGGCAGTGTCCCTAAAGCTGCTGCCTATCTTTGGTATCTGTTCTTTTAACTGTACTTCAATGTCTGGCCTCATTGGGAGAAGATGCACTTAACCCAGCAGACAATTGAAGCCCCAAGTTTTGAGGATACCCAGGGGACCCAATGAACTGCATTCTGACCATGGATGCTATAGGCTCATGTTTATCCTGTGATGAAAATGCATTCAGTCTACAGTGATGCTAATAGTCTGCTGGAGCTCCTATATTGTTTAAATGTCTAAATTGTCTTCGGACACTCAAGGCAGTATCTAGAAAGTCTAATCTTTTAAAATCAGAAAGCAAGTCCTATCTTTCCAATGTAAAAATGGTACAGAATAACCCCTTCCTCTTCCAGTAGACAGGAGTGTACACTCCTTTCAACCACATGCCATGCCTGCCAGGAGAAAAGTTAGGCTTTCCATATGATTCACCACACTATTTATTATCCCACATACAATTTACACAGCTCTACCTAACACTGTACAAAAACCAGAGACAGCATAACCTCTCTCCTGACTAAGTCTCCTGGGGGATTGTTAAGATCATAATTTCCTGCCTGAGACTTCTGCCAGCTTTCAACATGAGCAAGCATTCCCTCTTGAACATCCCCACCAAACAGGTCAGTAAAATGGGAAAAATGCAGTCAACATTCTCTGAAAATACAGACAGCAAACAATACCTTGGGAATAAAATTACCACCTAAACAAGACAAACCCAGAGACAAGTATCTAGACATATTATCACCACAAACCCAGATACTTAGATATCAGCATAGGAATATAATTCGCATAAGCCAGGAAAATATGTCAACAAGAAATCCAAGGTGTCCTGTCGCAGCAGGTCCTCAAAAATTAAAACGTGCAAGAGTTCTGATACAAAAGAATTTGTTTTGTGGAAAGGAGAGGAGTGAGAACCTGGGGAAGGGATAGGGGTGCACAAGAGGACCTGTGGACTGGAACACATATAGGGAGCAGAGAGCCTGGGATGAGAATAGGGAAAGCCTATAGCGGGGGCTTGTGTAGAGAACAGAAACAGGGAACAAATATAGGGAGCAGCTGAAGCTAGTGCTCCATGTATATAAAGCACACCTGACAACAGCAGCAGCTGATGGAGGCAGGTAATGACTTAAGCAGGAGCTCAGTCCCTGAGAGCAGTCAATTGAAATTGCCTGCACATTGACAACTACAGAGGCAAGGTTAACACACACTGAACAAGAAAGTAAGATAAATAGAATAAATGGACTTATTGGTCAAAAAATAATTTGTGTATACAATTTTACAGGCACTAAATAACGAGGAAAACCGCAATGTATCAAAAGCAAATACTTCAATTGACTGTAATAAAAGAATATCAGCTCAAAGGTCAAGAAAATAGTTTTAATGAAATCTTACATGAATAATTTCTAAACTAAAGATAAAGATTCCTATTAAGGTACATGAAGCATCCAAAATACCAAATAGAGTGAAACAAAAAAAGTTCTCTTGCCACAAAATATTCAAAACACTATACATGTAAAGAAATATGAAAACTGCAATAAAAATGAAACAAAAACAAATCATAGGTTAAAATAGACCTATTAGTTTCATACCTGCCCTCTCGATGTGTAGTGTAAAACACAAAATGTTTTGGACATATCTGTCAGAATCAAGAAAAGCTTCCATGATGCTTCTACAAGCAAACCAATGGTACAAATGACTTGGGAAGATCCAGCCATGATAGTAATGATATTCAGAGGTCACCATCTTATTTAGCAAGTAAGAAGCATCACTAGAAACCGCACAGGTAGTCACATCTAGCTGATGTTTCCCATCCAAACACTGATAGGATCCTGCACCTCAGCACCCTCTGATCAGCCACCTGTTCCTCCCCATTGTGGGAAGATATTCTGTGCTTACCATGTTCAGATTTCAGGGCTTCCCCGAGGTCCTCTCACAGCACAACACAGAACAGCAGAGCTCAGATCAGGAAACAGTGAACTATCCTGGTCAGCAAAGCCACAGGGAACTTGAAGAAAGGTTCCCGGAAGTTCCCGCCTCTTTCTTTGAATGGCAGGTCTGGCTTGAGTTCTAGATTGGCCAGTAAGCCTTACCACTCCTTACAGTTAAATTGTGCCTCTATTCCAGGGTGAAATTTTTTACAGATCTTAGGAGTGGATTGCACTCACTTAGCATTTGTGCCCTGCCTTGCAAGAGGACTTTCACACCATGCAGCCCTATGGAAGGACCCCACAATTCCACCTCAGGTTATTCAGCTGCCTGCTACTCTCTTTGTTATCAATGACCCTGCACTTGACAGGACCTAAATTCAGACCTTCCTTGAGTTTTCCTCAGAGCACTAGCCTTCCCCTTCATGTAATCAAGGTTAATAAGTTGCATAGCCCATTCCTCAGGTGCACTGAAGATATCAATCTGACTCACAAGGGGAAGGGTTCCCAGACTATTAACTTTAAGTAGTGTCTTTAGGAAACAAGTGTTTTCTTTTCCGGCTTCATGCTGGGCTCAGGGAAATTGCAGCTCCCTTTCACTGGAAGATAAGTCCTTGATTTTGAAGTTTCCCTTGGCAGACAGACATTATTAGAAGAAGAGGACAACTGTCTTTGAGACATTATAATAGATCTTCTTTCTACATTCACAGAAAAATTCACTCTCTCTATGAGATATTTTGATCTAGAGAATCTGTGCTAACACAACTGTGGGTTTTTTCCCCACCTTGCCATGGAGAAATTTGTCCTGATTATAAGTATTGTTCCACACTGTTTGTCATCTGTTTCCTGGTTTGCTCCCAGGTTTTATTCATATGTATCATCTAGTAGAAGGGAATTGTATGAAGCCACAAAGCAAGTACATGTTTCCTAAAATCCCTCTTTAATGTTAAGAGCCTTGGCTCTTAACTGGGCTTCTTTTTCTGATGGGCCAGCTTTATACCTCCAGTGGAAGTCACGTAACAGGTTATCCCCCTAGATATCAGAAAGAAGAAGGGAAAGTGCTGCGCGGAATTCTCAAACAAGCTATGAAATCAGGTCACGATGAGTGCAGGATCACTGCCCACAAAGGGGAAGAGAAAGCAGCTGAACAATTCCTCACAGCCTCAGTTGCAATGGTGTGTCCTCTGCCAGGGCTGGGCGGGAGTGCAGATGGATGACATTCTTGGAGGACAGACACAAATGCTATGGGAGTGCAAACCTGACCTGAGATATAAGAAAGTTCTAGCACAGGACTGGAAGCACACTCTAACATTGAGGACAGGTAAGACTCACTTGCCAATCAAGGATACCAGGCAGACCTGCCAATCAGACTGAGAGGGAGGTTCTTCCTGGTGCCTTGTTGAAGTTTGTTTTAGCTGTGTAGGCTTGAATGACTCTCTGTGTCCTGCTTTGAATCATGTTCTTGGCTGCTGTGTGGTGACCTCAAGAAAGTTTGATTTTGACACATGTTGAGCACAGGATCTATGTCCATGAAGAGGAGAAAGTGGGTGAGCACTGGAGCTGGGGTGGTGGGTCCTCCCTGGTGCTGGATGGGAAGCATCAGTCACATGTAGCCAGATGTGGCCATCTTTGAGGTCCCTTGTGGTGCTCCTCATTTGGTCCATCAGGTGGTGACCTCTGAATAACTTCACTACCAGGGCTGAATCTGCTCAAAACATTTGGACCAGGGGTTTGCTTGTAGAAATGTCATGGGCAGGATGCCAAACATGGACAACCCTAGTTTCTCTTGATTCTTATACAAGTTCTGCCCTCAGAATTTGCCACTTATATATAAGACCCACCTGCAGATAATTTTGTAGAGCTGTTAAAAGGCATCTCATATATTGGGGAGCCCTACCATATTAACCTGTGATGGAGATGAGTAGAATTTATAATTAAAGGACTTACCAAACTTAGAAAATAGTGACATTCAGCAGCATTTACTTGATAGAGACTGCCTCAAAAACACCCCACAGATGAGTCGTGCACTAAGCAGGCCGGCTAGAGACTAGGATGCTAGGATTCACATATTTGTTCACCATGTTTATTGAGATATATGGCTGCAAACCATAACAGGTGGGACAACTGTAATGCACAACACAAATGTCCATTTTCTTGGCACATGCTCATAGCAAAAATCATGACAGTAATAAGCATTTCCATGGGTCATTACAGCATCACAACCAACATTGAGGCCTGGTGTGCCTCAAGTCCCCATTTTCTAATTGGGAAAAGCATAGTTCTGCCTCAGTGGACAGACTAGACTAGCTGACAGCCATTTGAGAGGGAAAAACACCTATGCACTCGCAGTCAGGAGCTGAGCATGACTGTCTGCTGAAAGGCTCTAACAACAACAGAGACAGATGCACATACTTACAGCCAATCATTGGCTCAGGTCAGAGTTAGGGGAAGACTTAGGGGAAGGAATGAAGAGGCTCTGAGAGACGCAACTCCCTTAAGAAGACCAACAGTATCAATAACCCAGATCCCTGGGAGCTCACAGAGACTAAGCAATCCACCACAGAGCATGTATGGACGGGTGCATGGCCCCAGGAATATATGTAGCAGAGGACCGAATTGTGTGTACTCAGTGGGAGACTATAACCTAATCCTGCAGAGACTTGATGCCATCAAGGAGAATGGCAGATGTGAGGTGGTTCTGGGTGCGTGGATAGCAGGAATGGAGGTGGGGTGATGGAGAACCTCTCAAAGTAAAAGTGGAGGGGGATGGGGTAAAGAATGCTGGGAGGTGGAACAGGAGAGTTGGGCGACATTTGTAATGTAAGTAAAAAAAATCACAATTGAGATGGGGTTTGGAGAGAGAGAGAGAGAGAGAGAGAGAGAGAGAGAGAGAGAGAAGGAGAGAGAGAGAGAGTGAGAGAGAGAGAGAGAGAAAGAAAGAGAGAGAGAGAGAGAGAGAGAGAGAGGAGAGAGAGAGAGAAGGAGAGAGAGAGAGAGAGAGAGAGAGAGAGAGAGAGAGAGAGAGAAGGAGAGAGAGAGAGAGAGAGAGAGAGAGAGAGAGAGAGAGTGAGAGAGAGAGACTATTGTATAAAGGGCTAGCCTTATCCAGCATGTCTCTCCATAAGGTCCTCATGTATGTAGACTGACAAAGCTCTTCTAAAACCCAGGCACACAATTGGCAGAGACAACAACAGCCTGGGGCCTGGGCCTTGGGATCTTTTCCTGAGGCCACAATGTACTGAGAATAAAATAGAGCTCCTTGTCTAAAGCCAGGAATATGCTAGGAGAGCTGGTAATGGTCTGGGGCCAGGGCCTTCAGGACATTTTATATCCTCAGAGCCCAACTCTGTCCACCATATGGGGCTGCGGTTGTCAGTCCTAAGGCCACTGTAGGCGTGGGTTGTATTGTTGTTGACATATGGTGTAATCTCCTAGTGCAGCATTGTTGAGACTCCCCCACCCAGTGTGTCCTATTGTTTGATAGTTTGTGCTGTCTTCATAGAAGTCTCCCATTCCCTTTTTCGCTCTGTAAGTAGTTCACAAGATGCTATTCTTAAGAGCTTTACTTAGTCTATGACATGGCTTCGGCAAAACCTCCATCACAACTTAGACACGTATTTTTTGAATTTTAAAGATGTATTTCAAAAGACTTATATATTTTTTATATTTATGTTTTATAAAATATATTTTATATTTATATAAATATATATTTATATAACAACATATAAATATATATGTAAACTATACATAAATATAAATATGGCCTGAGGCCACAATGAATAAATATATGTTTATATAAATATATATTTATATTTCATATTTATATTAAAATAAATAATAAATATATAATATATGATACATAAATGCATACATGAATATAGGAATAAATATGTAAAAATATATGCCATTCTTAACAACTTTATTTAGCATAATGCATGGCTTCGGCAAGACATCCCCACTACAACATATATACAATTTTTTTTTAAAGATTTATTTTAAAATGATATTTTTATAAAAATACATTCTATATTTATATATATTTATATTTCATAATTATGTTTTATACATATAACATTTATTTAAAATATAAAATATATATAAAATACAGAAATATATAAACACATAAATGTATGTTTGAATATATATGTAAATGTATACAATATTCTTAAGAGCTTTATTTAGCATAAGGCATGGCTTCTGCAAGACCTCTGTACCACAACTTTGACACATTCTTTTTTATTTTAAAGATTTATTGTACACACACACACACACACACACACACACCATATATATATATATATATATATATATATATATATATATATATATATATATATATGATATATATATACCACAAATAGAGACAGTCTCATGCCCCTATTTAAATTGTGCCTATTTAAATATTTTATTAGCATACAAAATAAAATCTAAATAAACATTATATATAAATATTATATATAAAAACATTATATATATATTATATGTAAATAGCATATATAAATATTATGTATATAAATATTATATACAAACTAAAATCTGACGGGAGGCGTGGCGAGTCTCTGCAGATATTCACTGAATATCTGGAAGGCGCCTGGCGTGGTGACACTTTAGGTAAAGCCACACATATTCAGTGCGTGCACTGGATGCGCGGGGACCAATCCCCTGTGTCCAAACATCGCCTTCACCACACACAACCATTTAAGGGTGTGGACAGCGCACGGCATTCCTGGAAAATGACAGAACCACCATGATTGTGGGCGTCACTGACAGGGGAGGTGGGCGGGGCTCAGCACTACTGGGCATCATTGTTGGCATCACTTATAGGGGATGGGGCGGGTTTCAGTGAGACTGGATGTCACTGTGGGCGTCACTAACAGGGGAGGTGGGCGGGGCTCAGAATGTGTCTTGTCTACACAGAGTCCCGCCCATCCAGGCCCAGACCATAGGACAGGTGTGGGGTGGAGTAGAGTGTTTTTAGGGTGTGGGGAGGGGAGGAGTGAGTGGGGTAAAGGCAGGGAGAGGGAGGGAGAAGGAAGGGGGGAGACAGAGAGACAGAGACACAGAGACACAGAGAGACAGAGAGAGGAGATGGGGAGGGGAAGGGGAAGATGGGGGAGTGTCTCAGAGACCACACCCTCCCCTCCGCCTTCTTAGAGGGAATTTCCAGGCCTCAGTTTCCCCCCAGCCTCCCCCACCTGGGGCAGAGAGCATGGAAAAAGGAGAAGTCCATTGCTCTTCCAGATCTGCAGTTTCCTGAACTCCGCAGGCCGCCCACCCCCAGCAGAGCATTGTGGGGCAGCGCAGCAGCCGACGCCCACCCACCATGTCTCTCGGACCTGGGGGGGAAGGGTGTCACCCCCAAACTCTAGATTCTCAGTCAGCCATGAAACTTTGTGTCTGCAGCAGGAAATCTCGTCTTGCCTCCATGTTTCTCCCATCGCCCTGTCCCCAGCCTCAGTTTCCCTTCCAGGTCATCCGGGCAACCATGACCCGAACGTGAGACAAGAGATTCTTGTACACCACACCTGAACGCAAGTGTGTTAAAATATGTTTAATCCAGACAGGAACTTTCATGTCAGTGGTTGCTTGGAGTGTCCAAGCTAATTCAAATAATATAAAATAATAAAATAGCAACCCTACTATGAGTTAGATCAGATCGGCTCCTATCTGTTATTTTGTAGATCACTAACATTTCCCTAGCACTACACTTCCCTTCTCATCTAGTTGGAATTCACTTTGTAGACCAAGCTATTAACAGAGATCCACCTGCATGATTCACTCCCATAGTGCTTGGATTAAAGGTCTGAGTCACCACACCCAGCAGAAGACACTCACCTTTAACCCAGAGATTGAATCTGGAACACACACCTTTAATTTGGGCCACACCTTCATCTTGAGGCCTATATAAGGACACAGAGGACGTAAGTTTTCACATTGCCTGCTTGCTCTCTCCTGGATAGCAAGACTTAGGACTTCCCTGGCATTATTGATTACTTGTCTGTGATTCCATCTTCTACTGAAGACCAGCTGAGACATCCAGCATCGGGGACTGAGACCTTCTGGATTCTTGGACTTTGCTTCCCATCCAGATGTTGTAGAATAAGGCAGACGGCATCCTGTAAGTCATTCTAATATAATCCCCAATCAGGAAAGAGAGAGTGACTGAGAGATCATTCTATGTGATTTTTTTACTCTTTAAAACAGGCACCCCAAGTAGATATACTGACCCATGAACACTTCCCCCATTGTCTGTCTCATCAGTCCACTCTAATTTTAACTCTAGACAATTGCATCCAGAGTGATAGGATCTTAATTTGAGAAACTTCACTCCTTTATTGTTTGCTTGTTTTGATTTTTGAGCCTAGGTGTTCCTGTGTAGCCCTAGCTGTCTTGAAACTAGGTCTGACTACCAGGTTGTCCTTGAGATCAGCGATGCAATGCTTCTACTTCTATCGCCAATCTGTTTCTTTCCTATAGGTGCTGAGACTAAAGTATTGCATCGCCAGACTGGGCAGAATTTTGCCTCTCTTAGGCAATGCAAATAGATGCTATTATTGTGGGTTTAACACCCAATATTCCACAGTGTAATGCTCAGCAGGGTATAATTAACTAACTGGAGATTTATCTGTATTTGAAGGTCAAGGACTTGCCCTCAGCGGTCCATGGATAACCTGAAGGTCCTGAGGGAGTTCTGTCTAAGTTTTGTCAAAAACACAGCAGATTTCGAAAAGCATGGACTTCCGAGTGGATGCGATTTGCCAGCCTTGACTACAAGATCTTCCATGTATGAGCCATGTTGTTTCTGTGGAGAGTCAAGCCCCTGCTCTGAGGATGGCTGGTTTGCAGATTGGGATCTGTACTCCTTTTGTGTATGTGAGAGCGACTGAGATACGACCAAAGATTGAATTGTGCCATGAAGAAGAGCACAGAGGTCTCCCATATTGAGAGTCAGAGGGACACACGTGTGGCTTCAGGAGATGTAAACAACAACAACCAAGGAAAAGATATAGAGGAGGTAGACCAACCCTCACCAAGCTTGCTGAGGGACAAAGGTCTAGAACTTGAGACCTGTGATGGTGGAGACTGCCCTGACCAGCATCCTGCTTCTGACAGTCCCAGGAACCTAGGATGCTGGGCGTGGCTTCAAAAGGCTTTTGGCCAAAAGAAGAAAAAGAAGTGAACAAGCCACCCAGATCTCTCTTTGGGGTCCAGGAGCCCTGATGCCTGCTAAGACTTGCAATTAGGGGATCTTCTGTCAGCTCTTCTATTAAAGCAAAAGTACACACAAGGCAGTTGTTTCTTTGCAGACACCTTTTCTTAAAATACGAAAAATTATTTTTGTGTTAGGTAGAGAGATTTTCCAAAAATAGTTCCAAATGCTTTGTTTCTTTAATCATCTGAGAACTCCCAAGGGTGTTAGGTGGAGTCTGTGTGCAGACAGATGGTGAAGATAAGTAGCTACTCTCACGTCAATGGCGTGAATCCCCTGTGTAATAGATTTTAGAGGAAAGGTCTCTGAGCTGGGCAGATCAGAAAAGTAATTGCAGTAACTGGGACAGCTCATCATCCTGTCCCACTCTAGGACATCTGTGAGTTCCACATCCATAGATGAGAAAGAGCCCAGGGAAGTTGTCAGACGGGATGTAGATGTGGATAAAACCTCTGCATCAGTTGCCTCTGGGGTTTCACAGTTCACAGATGCCTGACTTGGAAGGGGAGTAGAACTCTAAGGACTATGGTGGCTCAGGTGAGATCTGCATACCTGAGAACTATAGGAGGGTAAGTTTTCTTTTCTTTTTGTATTTGTTTGTGTTTTCTCTGTGTATCCTGGGTTGTCCTGCCCAATGGGTAAAACCTCCTCCCTCATTCACTCTGTGTTCTAGATGGATGGATTTCCACAAGAAGTTTCAGTGCTGAAGTGTCCTCCTAAGCTGGAAAGCCCTTCCTTCCTGTTCTCCTGAGTTGGGAAGGTAAAGGGATGCTGTACCTCATGCTGAGACTGGTCCTTGATCTCCAGGGTGTCTTTTTTGTTTTTTGTTTTTTGTTTTTTTTTGTTTTGTTTTGTTTTGATTTGATTTGTTTTTAAGGATTTGGTTTTTGTCAAGACATGGCTTCTCTGTATAGCCCTGTCTGTCCTGGAACTTACTCTGTAGACCAGGCTGGTCTCAAACTCAGAAATCCACCTGTCTCTGCCTCTCAGAGTACTGGGATTGCAGGCATGTGCCACCACTGCCCAGGTTGAGAATTTGAGTATGGAGAACTGTGGCACAGGATCAGCACTCACATTTAGTGTTTTGAATTTTGTGTGACAAGAAAATTTCATTTTTCAGTCTAAATTGTTTGGGGATCTATAGGCTTCGTGTATATTTATGGCCATCACATTTTTCAAGTTGGAGAAGGAATTTTTAATGATTTTATAGAAGATCTTTTTCTAGTACATTGAACTGTGTGTTGGAGGGTTGAGACATGCTATTGGAGACAGTGGGGAAGAGGAATGTGATGGGGAATTCTGGGATAGTGTGTAGGGAGAGAAGTAACAACTGGACTGGAAAAAATGAAAGTAATAAATGTGGCGAGCCCCCTGACCAGCAGGGGAAGAAGACCACCGACACGAGGATTCTTCTATGATCACACTTTATTGGAGCGCTTCTTGGTTGTGGGAGAGCTGGAGGCAAGGGGCGAGGGAGGAGGAGAGGGAGCAGCATATATAGGCAGGGCAGGGACTTCCCCCTGTTGATAAGCTAGTCAGGCTGGGATAGGTTGCAGCTGTTGCCGGGCAGACTCGTGCTGGAACATGGGCCAAAATAAAGGTGTTTACTGCACTCCTCGGCGCCATCTTGTAATGGCGAATGGTGTGAATCGCCACACTTCCCCCTTTTCTTTTGTATAAACAAGGTACTGGGCAAGAGGGCCAGACTGAAAATATATGTAGCCGTCTCTGTCTTAGGATCGACCTCTCTAGTCCCTCAGCCTTACCCGTCATCGGATCACCTTGTCATCCTCAAGGTTCCATGTCTTAGGTTGGTCAGGGGACAGAGGAAGTTGCCCGTCTCTGAAACGGCTACTTAGGGTCAGCTCCCTCTATAATTGTGCCCAGGGATGAATAGTTGAGTGTCGTGCAAAGCCTCATAGATCTTTGTAGAGGCTAATCCAGGCTTGAGGGGACTGGCCGGCCTCCAGAGCTGCAAAAGCTCAAGCAATGATAACCTTTTCCCTGTTCCTGACAGCTCGCATTTTGCAGAGAAGCAATAGGGTTAAAAGTAATCCTGCCAGGCAAAACGCGCCAAACATGCCAACTCCGATCCACTCCTTAAAATAGGAAAAAGTTTTCACCATCCAGGTGCGAGAAAAAGACCAAAAATAATTTTCATTGGCATGCATCAGGTGAGTCAGCCACCACAGCATCGTTATTCTTCTCCACATTTTCATCACTGAGATTCGCATCCTCCTCTCTTGGGCTTTCAACTCGGCGGGTCAGCCTCTCTGGAACCCAAATCGGGTCAGTTCGGTCCTGTGGAAAGACACAAACAGCTCCCCTGGATCTCTGAATCACAGGATCCGGTCCGTACCAGTTATTGTCCAGCACATCCTTCCACATGATGTGCATGCGAGGAGATGGAACTGAGTTTACGTGCCTGTCAGCAGCAGTTGTATTGGACTCATTAAGGTTTAAAAAGTTAAGTGTAAAAAGAGCTAGAGATGTTCTTTCTCATGGGGTAGCGTGTTCAGTTATTCTCCCTTTTTGTTTTTGCAGAATCTCCTTGATAGTTCTATTGGCTCTTTCAATAATGCCTTGTCCTTGAGGATTGTAGGGTACTCCCAGATGATGAGAGACCTCAAGGCGTGCACAAAATGCTTGAAAACCACGGGAGGTGTAAGCTGGGCCATTATCTGTTTTTATGGCATGCGGCTTACCCCAGGCTGCCCAAGCCTCCAGGCAATGAGTTTTCACATGGGGAACATGCTCACCTGCCATAGGCGTGGCCTGAATAATGCCTGAGCACGTGTCTACAGATACGTGGAGATATTTAAGCCTCCCAAAATCGGGTACATGTGTCACGTCAATTTGCCAGAGGGATAAAGGCTTAAGGCCTTTTGGATTCACCCCGATATGAGGCAGGTGATGAAAAGGAACACACGATTGGCAATTCTTAACTGTGAGGGGCTGCCTATTGTTCCTGCAAACGCCATTACAAGATGGCACCGAGGAGTGCAGTAAACATCTCATTTTGGCCTTTGTCCCAGCACAAGTCTGCCCGGCAACAGCAAGCAGCCTATCCCAACCCGACTAGCTTATCTACAAGGGAAAGTCCCTGTCCTGCCTATATATGCCTCTCCCTTTCCTTCTCCCTTGCCCCTCATCTTCAACTCTCCATGAACCAATCGGTACTCCAATAAAAGTGTGATCAGAGAAGAATCCTCGTGTCGGTGGTCTTCTTCCCTGCTGGTCAGGGGGCTCGCCACAGCTGGTGCTGAAACCCAGGAAGTAGGTCCAGTGGACACGTCTGAGGGGCCGAAGAAGGATTCAGAACTCTACACATGGAGTGAGTAAGTCTCCCCAGGTAAGTAGTATGTGGCTCGGCTACCCTGCTGACCCTTTGATGTTTGCTGGATTTTTTTCTCTGTGCAGTCGTGGTGATTCTTCTGTGTTACTGTAGATATCACCGCGTACAGTAGAAACCATAGTGAAGGATATTGATAAGGCAGCACCGTGGTTCGCTGTTTCGGGCGATCTTAACCTCGGCTGCTGGGAAAAGCTAGGAAAAGACCTTGAAAGGGCAAAGCAGGAGGATAGAATTGGCCGAGGATCAATTCCCTTATGGAAGCTGGTCCATTTGTGCCTCAAGGACAGTAAGAACATGGAACTGATTAAGCAGGGGCGTAAAGTCTTGGCTACACACCAGGATAGTCTATCAGAAGCCGAATCAAAAAAGGGGAGGAAGACAGGCCTGCAAAATATAAAAAGGAGAAAAAAAAAGGAAAAGAAAAAGAAAATAAAACCAGGGGAAGGAAAAAAGAACCCCTGTATCCAGTACTGGAAAAGTTTGCTAACTTAGAAAAACACAAAAAGGGAAGCGCGCAAAAAGAAAAAAGTTGTTAAAGTAAAAGTAAAAGAGATACAAAAAGAGGAAAATATGTCGACAAAAGAAAAAGCAGTTGTGCCCCGGGAGACGAACTACAAGTCACCCGGAGAGGATACTTTATATCCATTAAAAGCAGTTGTGCCCCGGGGGATGAAGTACAAGTCACCCGGAGAGAATACTTTGTATATGTTTAAAGAAAATAAATAACCTTAGATCTGGCTAGCAATGACTCTGAGCAGGAGTTGTCAGAGTTGGGAGGAGGAAGAGTTAAAAGAGGAAGCAGCTAAATAGGAAAAATGATATGGGCCTCGGTGGATAGCCACCGTCCCTGCCTTATACTAAGGAGAGTGTGGCTAGTTAGCCTCGCCCTGCAGATTAAGGCAGACCAGGGGTGGGGAAGTTTGCAAAAGGAAAGAGGATTTACATAGTAATAAACAAAAATCAAACTTCACAGTTAAGTGGGAATTACAAGAAAGTTCACAACCCTACTTTTAAATCAGCCTTTTGCTAGCCTGCGCGGTTATTTGGGAAAGCAAGAGCTTGCTTTAAGTATAGCCCTCTCAAAGGAGCTCCACGGAGAGCTAGATCACACCTGAGGAATTTATGCAGCCTACTCGAGCTAAATTCTCTAGAAGAAAAAGTTATACTTTAAAAGTCAGAGACAGTTAAAACGGCCGGACGAAGAAAATCCTGGGCTCTCCTCCCCTCCTACCTCTCTCTACAAGGTCACTGTGTTTTTCTCTACAAGGTCACTGTGTTTTCTTCCCTTCTCTGGCAGAACTCCCAGAAGAAAAAGAAGATAAGAAGTTAACTCTTAAACAAGAGAAAAAGCAGGTTTCTGAAAAGCAGGTTTTCCAGTACAAGACATGGTATTAAAAAGTATAATAATAATAATAATAATAATGGTTAAAAGCTAATTTTAAAACTCTCCAGGAAACAGAAGAAAATGGGAGACGTCCTATTTTCTCTCTGAATCCTAATGGAGATATTCTTAGTTCTGGTTAAGTTATTTGTATCTTTTTGGGGACATTAAGTTCCATTTCTGTCTGTTGCCTATTTTTGGTGCACCAAAAACTTGTCTATATGTGTGTCAGTTTATGTTGTCTATTGTTTGAGTGGCTGAATGATTGTTGTGTTTATGTTATGTGTTAAAAAGGAAACATAAAATGGTAAAAAGGGGGCGTTATTTACTGGCAGTCCTGCCAGTCTGCAATTTACACAGAAGAAGATGATTAAAGGAGCTTCACATTCTTAACTATGAGTTAAACACAGCTGGAGAAAAAAGCTACTTTTAAGAAGCCAGCAGTCTCAAACTTAATGGTTAATTCTCCTGAAAAAAAATTTCTACCGTGGTGATGGTTGGGTTCAAGGTGTTTTATTCCCCTGAAATTACAGCTGGAAAATTATATATATATTTGGCTTAAATTAATGAGATTTGTGTAATTGCTTCATCCTTATTTCTAATTGGTCTTAAAGGTATAAATGTTTTACATGCCTTGATTATAGAGTATTGACTCATAAGTTATTGGACATGATTCAAAAGAAAATATAATGGTAACAAAAGGTAAGTTTTAAACTGATAATTTAGGGTTAAAGCTATCTTAAGCAACATGTGGCATGACAGAAGCCAAGAAATACAGGTTTCTAAGATATTTCTAAATTGATATAATGTTTTATGTGATTCTTATCCTAGAACTCAGATTTATAAAAATAAAATTTAAAATAATGTCTCTTCAATAAGTTACACTGTCATACAATCAAACACACAAGCTAATGGACAAACTTTGCAATATGAAAATAATGTGTTTGCTATTATTTTAAAGAGAAAAGATTGTTTAAAACTGGGTTTTGCTTTCAAAATTGTAGTTATGCTTTAATATTACAAGTTCCTTTTGTTATTTGACCTTCATACAATGGGGTCTAGTTACAGGCTATTCCTTGCAAGATTGATGGTTGTAAGTCTGGCCTTATCTTACAGGCTTCACATAGAGAGTTTTGGCCAAAAGAATATTTTTAACAGATTCACACAGATATGGTTCAAAATAAAGTTTCAAACTTAGATCTATAAAACATTAATAAGGCTATATAGAAATTATAAAGGCATTAAAATTCGGTCTTGGATTCACACCAAATATTAACACAAGAGGCTAGAGTAGCCCTCAACAGAGTAAAACAAGGCTTACAAGACACAGTGTTGTTTCGCTACAAAGAAAAGGAGAAAATTGCTTTATGCATTTTGTCTACCTTTTTGCAGCCTACAGGCCTGCTATGGCAAGAAGGTCCCTTGTTGTGGGTACATCCTAAAGCCTCACCAGCAAAATCTATTGATCATTACTCTACTGCAATTGCTAATTTGGCCCTTCTAGAGATACAACAATGCCTACAGTTTTTTGAGAAGAATCTTACATCACTGATTATTCCCTATACTGCCTCTCAGGTGCAGATTTTGTGCAGAACAATTAATGATTGGGTCATATTGCATTGCTGTTTTGATGGATTAATAGATAATCATTAACCTAGACATCCTTTGCTTTCATTTTTTAAGGAACATCCTGTGGTGTTTCCAAAAGTAACTGCACAAACACCCTTGCCAGGTGCCCCCAATATATTTACAGATGGATCAAAAACAGGTTGTGGAGCTCATATGATCGAGCACAATGAGCCCGTTTTGTGCCAATATCAGCCTGGCTCCTCACAGGTGGTTAAATTACAAATTATGTTAAAAGTTTTTCAAATAATGCTCCTTTCAATTTAATTTACTTTCAGATACTTCTTATGTGGTGAATGCTGTTAGGTACACAACATCCTAATTCTTTGATTGTGCCGTATACTGCAGCACAAATTCAAAATTTTGGCAGCTACACCAATGATTGGGCGATTTTAGTTACCTCCTTTGCTGGACAGATTGACAATCATTGTCCAAAGCATCCAATTTTGCAATTTGCCCTGAGTCAGGCTGTAGTATTTCCACAAGTGACAGCCAGAAATTCACTCCCAGATGGAATCGTGGTATATACTGATGGATCAAAAATTGGTATAGGTGCTTATATAGTTAATAGCGAGGTAGTATCTAAACAATATAATGAAACCTCACCTCAAATTGTGGAATGTTTAGTAGTACTAGAGGTTCTTGAGACCTTCCCAGGACCGCTTAATATTGTGTCTGACTCTTCTTATGTAGTTAATGCAATTAACCTTCTTGAGAAAGCTGGGGTAATAAAGTCCTCCAGCAAAGTTGCTAATATTTTTCAACAAATACAATTTGTATTAGTGAATAGAAGATTCCCTGTTTATATTACTCATGTCAGAGCACACTCCGGCCTCCCTGGTCCTATGTCACTAGGAAATGAATTGGCGGATAAAGCCACCAAGATCGTGGCTGTTGCACTGTCTTCCCAGACAGAAGCTGCAAAAGAATTTCATAAGCACTTTCATGTGACGGCTGAAACCTTACGTCGCCGTTTTTCATTGATTAGAAAAGGAGCTAGAGAAATAGTTACCCAATGTCAAAATTGTTGTCAATTTTTGCCTGTGCCTCACATGGGAATTATCCCACGGGGAATTCGACCACTACAAGTATGGCAGATGGATGTCACTCACATCCCTTCCTTTAGAATACTTCAATATTTGCATGTTTCTATTGATACATGCTCTGGCATTATGTATGCTACACCTCTAACAGGAGAAATGGCCTCACATGTTATTCAACATTGCCTCGAAGCATGGGGTGCTTGGGGCAAACCCAGACTCCTTAAGACAGACAATGGACCAGCATATACTTCTCAAAAATTTCGACAGTTTTGCAGTCAAATGGATGTGATTCATTTAACTGGCCTCCGATATAATCCCCAAGGGCAAGGTATTGTGAAACGCGCCCACCACACTCTTAAATCTTACATAATTAAGCAAAAAGGGGGAATAGCTGAACATGCTACCCCACGAGAAAGAACATCTCTAGCACTCTTTATACTTAATTCTTAAATCTTAATGAGTCCAATACAACTGCCGCTGACAGGCACGTAAATTCAGTTCTATCTCCTCGCGTGCACGTCATTTGGAAGGATGTGCTGGACAATAACTGGTACGGACCGGATCCTATTTTAATAGGATCCAGGGGAGCTGTTTGTGTCTTTCCACAGGACCGAGCTGACCCGATCTGGGTTCCAGAGAGGCTGACCCGCCGGGTTGAAAGCCCAAGAGAGGAGGATGCGAATCCCAACAACGAAAATGTGGAAGAGAATAACGATGCTGTGGTGGCTGATTCGCCTGATACATGCCAGTGAAAATTATTTTTGGTCTTTTTCTCGCACTTGGCCAATACCGGTGCCCGTGCATAATTAGTCTAATGTTTTTCCTCAATTTTACTCCACCCGATGCCATTATGGGGTACCTTGTAAATCTAAAGATCAGACCGAACTGAAGATGCAAGTTTTTAACCAGACTCGAGTTCCATTGGCAGGAACACTTTGTTTTTCCAATTTTCTCAGTCCCCATGTATCCGAATCCAGAGTCAAACACTGGCAGCTTTTGATGATCCACTTAGATACCTGCAGCCAGGCCTTTCAGTCAGGATGCTGACTGAGGCGTTATCCAGCATCAACAATGGCATACAGTCAGGCTCGGGCGATGGTGGCCATGGCTCAGATGCAGTTAACACTTATACCTTTTGGATGAATATGACATCACTGATACCCATGATCTTTAAGGGCAATGGTAGCGGAACATATAATGGGTCTATACCTACTCATCCGTGTCCAAATCTCCTCCCTGATTACCCACCTGAGTTTTTACACTGCAGGGGACACTTTGATAAAGTGTTCCCCATCTCACCTGGGCTCTGGTTTGCAACTGAACTAGACAGATACAGGTATCGTAACAACTCCACAAAGAGAGGATGGCCTTTATCATCCTGGACCCTTATTAACTCTAAGGGTGCAGTCTGTGATCTCTCGCCTATAGTCAATTTGGAAAATAGTAAGGTAGATCTGTTCAATGTTTCTGGAGTCCTAAACTCCACTACTAATAGGCTTGTAGTTAATAGTCTTCATAAGCAACATAATATGACATTCTCTAGAGGTCGCATGTGTGTAGATCCTCCATTTTTGTTCTTGCTGTTTAATTATTCCTCTCCCATAGTGGATTGCAAGAATCAAAGTTGTTACATCAGTCAGTGTTGGAGTAACAGAAAATATGATTCAGCACTAGTAATGGGCATGCCTACCCTAGTACCTATCCCCGTTAGGGTTGATCCAAATGAATTTCCCTTGGTTACCTTGTTTAGACAGAAAAGAGATTTTGGCATCACGGCCGCAATAGTCACTGCAATAGCGGTTTCTGCAGCTGCGGCGGTGACTGAAGGGGTTGCCATGGCTAATCAGGTACAAACAGTTACTCAAATTAATGAAATAGTACAGAAGACCTCTACTGCCTTTTCCTCACAAGAGAAAATAAATGCTCATTTTGCATCAGGAATCTTAATGCTCAATAAGAGAATAGACCTCTTAGAGGTAGCCTTACAAGATTTATTTGATGTCATCTCTACAAGCTGTGTAGACAGAACTCCCCACATCTGCGTAACACCCTACTCTGCGACCCTCAATGAGTCTAAGCAGTTGTCTAATATTCTGAGTGGAAATTGGTCCAGAGAATTCGAGCAATTACAAGCTAATTTCAGTTATTGCATTCATGTGCTTAACAGCACCAAGGTAGAATTGGTCACTATAGGACAATTTTCAGATTGGATGGTAAAAACCTTTTCCTATTTTAAGGAGTGGATAGGAGTTGGCATGTTTGGCGCATTTTGTCTGGCAGGACTATTTTTAACTCTATTCCTTTTCGGCAAAATGCGAGCAGTTCGGAACAGGGAAAAGGTTGTCGTTGCTCGAGCCTTGACAGCTCTGGAAGCCGGCCAGTCTCCTCAAGCCTGGATCAGCCTCTACAAAGATCTCTGAGGCTTTATTACTCAGGCATTTGCAGCCCTGGAATTATGCTCAAGCATTTAGATAGCTGACCGGACAGCTCTTGCACGCCCGGAACTCAGGTTCATTACACTGGGCAGAGTGTCCAACACAGCACCCAAGGAGGGTTGATGAACAAGGTATCCCACAGAGGGCCACTATCCCTCTGAGAGACATGTCGTTCCACATAAGGGTTGCCTGCTCAAGTTTCCCTTTCCCAGAAAAACGGCAGAGGACAGGTCGAGAGTATCTCGGGCTCCAGAATAGGCCTAGGGATTACTCCCATACATGGTCTGATAAAAGGCTGGGAGGTACGACCACTGTCTCTACCCTCTCAATTGGGAGATCTATTTGCTGCATAACAAAACAAAAGGAGGGAGATGTGAGGGGCTGCCTATTGTTCCTGCAAACGCCATTACAAGATGGCGCCGAGGAGTGCAGTAAACATCTCATTTTGGCCTTTGTTCCAGCACAAGTCTGCCCGGCAACAGCAAGCAGCCTATCCCAACCCGACTAACTTATCTACAAGGGAAAGTCCCTGTCCTGCCTATATATGCCGCTCCCTTTCCTTCTCCCTCGCCCCTCATCTTCAACTCTCCATTAACCAATCGGTACTCCAATAAAAGTGTGATCAGAGAAGAATCCTCGTGTCGGTGGTCTTCTTCCCTGCTGGTCAGGGGGCTCGCCACACTTAACTATATCTCTTGCCATATTTCTGGTAATATGAAACTTTAGTCTTAAAGTATTTGCTGGGACATGATATAAGTCATGAAAATGTTTTGCAGATTCAAAAGGATCTATAGCCACCATAATTGTTTGGCGTGTTGCTCTATCCACGATATCATTCATGGTGCTCAATGGTCCTGGCAGAAGGGAATGGGCTCTAATATGACCAATATAAAAGGGATGTCTCCTTTGTAAAATACAATTCTGAATTTGTACCAAAATAGGAGCCACCATACTAGAGGGATGGATAGCAGCGGCTACTTCTAAATTTGAAACTGCATTGACAACATAAAGCGAATCTGAAAACAAATTAAAAGGTTCTTCAAAGTGTTTAAACACTTCCAGGTTCTTAATGACAAAAATTGGAGTATTCCAAGGAGAGGTAGAAGGCTCGATGTAGCCCAAAGATAGTTGTTCCTGCACTAAGGTCTCAGCTGCTAGGAGTTTTTCTTGGGATAGGGGCCACTGAGGCACCCAAACTGCCTGTTTTGTAGTCCAAGGAATAGCTAATGTTTCCTCAGCGGCCCCTAGGAAAAACCCAGCCCTTTTCTATCTTGCTTCTGATTAGTCTTGATTGGGGATCTCCTGCCTTGCAATCTAGCCCCAAGACCTTCTCCTGGTATATATCCTTGTTTTCTCATCATATGTCTGCTGGCCTTGGAGTAGTCATTAGTTAATATTAGGTTCATTTGTTGTTGAATGTCTCGTCCCCAGAAATTAATGGGGAGATCAACAACGAAAGGCATGAATCTTACTTGTTGATCCTCAGTTCTCCAATGTAGTTCCCTAGCGCTAATAGAGGGCGCTTGTGCATACCCCAGGCCTTGCAACGTATGAGAGGAAGTCTGCAGAGGCCAATGCTTGGGCCAATCTCGGAGCTTCATGACACTCCGATCTGCACCTGTATCTAAGAGGCCTGAAAAGGTCTTCCCTTCGATCTCTAAGTTCAGGATAGGTCTATCATTTAACTCGACTGAGAGGCAAGCCAAATCAATTCCAGTAGAGCCAAAACCCTTCCCCTGGCGCTCCTGTGCGTTAGCAGGGAATCTATCATGTAAAGATGGCAGGACGAGCAACTGAGTGATCCTGTCTCCCGGGGCTATGGAAATGATGCCAAAGGGAGCATGACACATTACTTTAATGGTTCCCGTATAGTCAGAATCTATCACCCCGGGGAGGACGAAAAGCCCTCTCATAGTCGAGGACGGGCGTCCCAAGATAACGCCGACCGTTCCTTTTTCTAGAGGTCCGGTCATGTCTGTGCTTACTGCTTGCACACCCATCTTTTGTGTCAATACCAGTCTGGCGGTGGCACGGAGGTCCAACCCTGCGGAACCTGGTGTTGCTCTCCTGGGGGTAATGGAGGTCTCATATTGGGTTCCTGAACTGCCCCAAAGATTTTTGGGCCCTGGGGACGGGGGCCCCCGCTTCCCGTTTTTTGTCTGGAATGCGTTCTGGTGGATGGGCTGCCCATTAATGTCCTTTGCTGATCGGCACTCATTAGCCCAATGTTTTCCCTTTTTGCATTTTGGACAGCTTCCAGGTGCCCGAGTCGTGCTGTGACTAACTTGTGGGCATTGTTTCTTAAAGTGACCAGTCCGACCGCAACCAAAACAAGCATCTGTCCCTTTTCCTTGAGTCCTATGAGTTGCCGCTACGACCGCAGCAGCCAATCCCGCATTAGTCAAGGGTCCACTGATCTCCCTACATGCTTTCAGCCAGGTGTCAATCCCCCTTCCTTTCCAGGGCGTGATCGCCCGTCTACACTCTTTAGTTTATTGTTCACACACAAGCTGTTTAACCAAGGGTGCAGCTGTTTCTGAATCTCCAAAAACCTTCTCTGCGGCTTCCATCATCCTGGCCACGGACTCCGAGAATGGCTCATTAGGTCCTTGCAATATCTTTGTTAGGTTTCCAGCCACCTCACCCTTTTTTGGCAAGACTTTCCATGCTCTCTGATAGATATCATTAATTTGAGCATAGACCTCTATTGGGAATTGTGTTTGATTTGCTGCCCATCGGCCTATTCCCAAAAGCATGTCAGCATCCCATTGTGGGTGCTGATTCTGTGCATTTATTCAGGCCTGGGCTTGGGCTGCATCTGCAACTAGGGACTTATAGTCCAGGTATTGTCCGGTGGACAGACTTGCTCTGGCGACCTCCGACCAATCTGATGGAGTGAGAGGCTGACCTGCCAATCTGCTCAACAATGTATGAGTATAACTGGCATTTGCTCCATAAGTCTTTGCCGCGTCAACAAGATCTTTCAATTGTTTATAAGGTATAGGCTCATAGTATCTATCATTAGTTTGTGGATTTTGAAAAACAGGAAAAGCAGACGCGAGGTGTTTCCACGTTCTTTTTCCTATAAAGTGCCAACCCCCACCAGAAGGGTGATACGGGGGTGGAGCCAGGGGTGCGCACGGGGCCGAGGGCGCCACTGGTCCCGCGCCTGTTCTGGCTTTATTCAAATTTGGTTGCCGCCCATAACGGTCGCTCTCATATTCTGCGGCAGCTTCCTCAAGCTCCTCTTCTTCCTCCTCTGACAATCTCTCCTCTTCTGATTCCTCTAATATTTCTAAGTTAGCAAACTCTTCCAGTACTGGATATAGGGGTTCCTTTTTACCTTCCCCTTGTTTTATTTTTCTTTTCTTTTCCTTTTTATCCTTTTTGTATTTTGCAGGCCTGTCTTCCTCCCCCTCTTTTGATTTGGCTTCTGATAGACTATCCTGGTGTGTAGCCAAGGCTTTGCGTCCTTGCTTAATCAGCTCCATGATTTTACTGTCCTTAAGGCACGAATGGACCAGTTTCCATAAGGGAATCGATCCTCGGCCGATCCTATCCTCCTGCTTTGCCCTCTCAAGATCTTTTCCTAGTTTATCCCAGCAGCCGAGGCTAAGATCGCCCGAAACGGCAAACCAAGGCGCTGCCTTATCAATATCCTTCACTATGGTTTCTACTGTGCGCGGTGATACCTTCAGTCCTCGCTGTTTTAGCAGACCCTGTATAGGGGCCGCAAAGTCACAGGTGCCAGGTCCGGCCCCCAAGTTATTACCCATACTGCCCACTTATCTACGAGGGACTTACAGTACAGCAAGAAACGCCGCTTTATCTACAGCGGTCTTACTTTCGTTTCAAGCCCAACAAAGGCACTCCTCACCAGGTTTGTGACAGCGAAGCCAAAAACAGCACAAAAGAGTTACCACGACTGCACAGAGAAAAATTCCGGCGAACACCAAAGGGTCAACAGGATAGCCGAACCACATACCTGGGGAGACCTACCGACGTCGCCGCTCCGTGTGTAGAGTTCTGAATCCTTCTTCGGCCCCTCACTTGGGTCCGCTGGGCGCAAGAATTCCCGGGTTTCGGCACCAGCTGTGGTGAGCCCCCTGACCAGCAGGGGAAGAAGACCACTGACACGAGGATTCTTCTCTGATCGCACTTTATTGGAGCACTTCTTGGTTGTGGGAGAGCTGGAGGCAAGGGGCGATGGAGGAGGAGAGGGAGCGGCATATATAGGCAGGGCAGGGACTTCCCCCTGTTGATAAGCTAGTCAGGCTGGGATAGGTTGCAGCTGTTGCCGGGCAGACTCGTGCTGGAACATGGGCCAAAATAAAGGTGTTTACTGCACTCCTCGGCACCATCTTGTAATGGCGAATGGTGTGGATCGCCACAAATAAAAACGTAAATAAATAAATAAATAAAACTGAAAGATCTCCCATGTTCAAGAATATGTAAACTTAACATAATATGAGGTCAGCAAATTAAAAGCAATCAGCAGATTTAATACAAGCCCCCTCAAAATTTCAACTCAAATTTTTGTAGACTTTTCAAGGACCGTATTCAATTTCATAGGGAAAAACAAATAAACAAGCAAACAAATACCTCTAGGATAACGATAAATTTCCTGGACTATATATAAATGAATTCCAGGAAATAAGACCATCTTTTATTTTAAGCTTTCTCATGTCCCTGAATTGGTCTTTAAAAAATGATGCAGTTCAGATTAAATGTCTAGATGTCGGAATGATGCAAACATGTGTATGATACTAAATTAACCTGAAGTCTATGTGGTTCAAAGATCTTAATAGCAATGTGGTAGGATAAAAAGTGGAGAACAAACTTCCACTCACTGCCACAGGAAACCAGTTTCTGAACAGATCACTAAGACTGCAGGCACTAAGAACACACACAAGCAAGTCCTCTTACTCTGCTCTGAAGGCAGAAACCATGCTCCACATGCAAATCCTTCTCCCATGACCAGTTTATATAATTCGATAGGAAAATGAGTGCTGACACAACCATTTAATCTAAGAATTTATTTAGTTTAATTAATATAAATGCACGGTCATTGACCTAGGGGACAAAATTGTGGCATCAAGGCCTCCTGAGCCAGCCAAACATAGGACAACTTGTCTCAGATTCATTTTTCTAAACTGCTGCAGGTATAGCTGTTCTAGAATAATATCCCTACTCAAGTAGAAATCACTGCATGGTGGCTTGTGCTTTTAATCTCAGAAGGAGGGAGTCAAAGAAACGGAGACCTTTGAAGTGAGTAACCTTGGTCTACAAAGTGATTTTCGGAACAGCCAGGGTTACACAGAGTAACACTATGTGGTCGCTATTCTTTGTTGTCAACTTGATTAAATCTCAATTTAAGCAAAATCCACAACTTGAGGACACACATTCAAGGGATTTTGTTTAATTTGTAAAAAGTTATCAGTGGGGCTAGAGAGTTGGCTCAATGGTTAAGAGCACTGACTGCTTTAATAAAGGTCCTGAGTTGAAATCCCAGCAACCAGATGGTGGCTCACAACCATCTGTAATGAGATCTGACACCCTCTGCTGGAGTGTCTGAAGACAGCTACAGTATACTTACATATAATAATAAATAAATCTTAAAAAAAAGCAAGAACGTTATTAGTGTCTTTGAAGTAGGAAGACTTGACTTAATGCAGATATTTTTGAGCTTGAAAGAAACAGACCTTAATCTGGATATAGAGCAAGAAAGCCACAGATTTTTGTTATTATGGTTATTGTTGTTGTTGTGGTGGTGGTGGTTGTTGTTATTGCTATGAGCCAGTATTTGTCTGTAAATACCACTGGCTCTCCAAGAACTCACTTTGTAGACCAGGCTCTTCACAGAGATCCACCTGCATTATTCACTCCCATAATGATTGGATTAAAGGTCTGAGTCACCACACCCAGCAAAAGAAACTCATCTTAAATCCAGAGATTTAATCTGAACACACACCTTTAGGTTGAGACACGACTTCTTCTTGAGAACTGTATAAAAACACAGAGGTAGAAAGTTTTCACATTGCCTGCTTCATCTCTTCTAGGTAGCAAGTTTTATTACTTTGTTGTCATTCATTAGTGTTATTTGTATGTGATTCCATCTTCTACTGAAGACCAGTTGAGATGTCCCGGCTCTGGGACTGATAACTTCAGGATTCTTGGATTTTGCTTTCCATCCAACTGTTGTGGAATAAGGCAGACTGCATCCTGTAAGTCATTCTTATATAATCCCCTATCAGAAAAAAGACACTGAGTGAGAGACCATTCTACATGATCTTTTAATCTCTAAAACAAGCCCTCCAAGTAGATTTGCTGGTCCATGATTTGTTTGTCTCATCAGTCCACTATAATGTTTAGTTCCAGACAATTGCATCCAGAGTAATAGCATCTTATGTTAAGGTGATTCACTCTTTTATTGTTTGATTGTTTTGTTCTTTGAGCCTAGGTTTTCCTGTGTAGCACTGGCTGTCCTGAAGCTAAGTCTGACAACCAGGCTTGCCATGAGCTAGAGAACCAACAACCTCTGCTTCTGTGCCTGTCTGCTTCTTTCCCTAGCATTCTGAGATGAAAGGTCTTTGCCCTTAGACTGTGCAGAATCTTGCCTCCATAGGTAATGCAAATAGATGCTTGGATTGTGAGATTGTAAGCTGTGTTTAAAACCCAGTTTCCCACAGTGTATTGGTTGGAAAAGGCCATGAAGTATAGAGTATAATCCACTAACTAGAGTCTTCTCTGAATCAGAAGGTCAAGGACTTGCCCACCGAGTTCCATGGATAAAGCCAAGGAGATGATGCAGCTCTCTCACAATTTTGTCAAAGATACATCAGATTCTGAAGAACATGCATTGCCAAGTGCATATGAATTTCCAGCCCTGAGTACAAGGTGTTCCAAGTCTGGACCACATTGTTTCTGTGGGAGTCAAGCCACTGCTCTGAGGATAGCTGGTTTGCAGATTGGGATCTATACTCCTTTTGTGTATTTGAGAGCTTGGACTACCTGAGATATTACCAAAGATTGAACTGTGCCATGAAGAAGAGCACAGAAGTTACGAAGAGTGAGATTCAGAAAGGGCCACATGTGGCTTCTGGAGATGTGGACAACTCTGAGGAGCCGCCCATTGCTCCTGCAAACTCCATTACAAGATGGCGTTCACATCTAGGTAAAATGTATCATTAATCGGCGAACAAATCAGTGTGCATGCCTGAAGTGATTTAACGTCCTTCGGTCTCTGCCTACCTCGTGGCGTAATATGGGCCGATGAGCAGCAACCAATTAGGAAGTGCCACGTCCTAGGCGGGCTTACCAGCCTATATAAGGGATGGGTTTTCAGACCGTTGGAGTCTCCGTTGTTGTAAGCTTATGCTCTCCCTCTCAAGATGCATTAAAAGCTTTCTACAGAAGGATCCTGAGTGTGCCGTGTCATTTTGCTGGCAAGACGGTAGCGCGGGACAACTGGTGCAGAAAACCCGGGAATACGACCAGACCATCGTCAGCACCAATTTTGAGACCCCTTAAATTCAGGTTTCAGAACTGTAGGTAAAGATGTTCAGAGAGGTATGTCTTTTCCGGACTTTGGCTTGAGCTTTCTCCGCTTCAGGAAGGTAGTATTGAGGCCTTGGTTATTGTTCTAGGGGCACTTGTGGTAACATTTGTATCCATCAAGGTTGGTGTTAACATTTGTATCCATCAAGGTTGGTGCTAAGTGCAATAAGACCGATGTAGATAAGCGGCAGCAACTGGGTCTGCGTCTCAGTCTCCTGTAGATAAAGGAGCTGTGCGCCGTTTTTACACTTTCGCTTTCCGCGCAGGTTTTTACTTTCACTTTCCTCGCGCTGGTAAGGCGGACGTAGATAAGCCGCGGGTGCCCCCCCCCCTTTTTTATCATCATGGGCTCCTCCCAGTCGGTTGTTACTGCTATGGAAGCCATGTTGAAACAGCGAGATATAAAGATTGCCAACCGAACGCTCAGAAACTTTGTAAAGGAAGTGGATCGGGTGGCTCCTTGGTATGCCTGCTCCAGCTCACTAACTTTGGCCTCTTGGAACAAGCTGGGTAGGGACCTCGTTAGACGAATGGAGGAAGTGTTCTTGAGGAAGTCCAGGATAGCATGTCAGAAACTGAACGCAGTGAGAGGTTAGGCGCGTGAAGGAAGAAACGGGCCCAGTATAAGGAAAATGGACCTCCCGGAAAGTCTGCTGACAAGGGAGAGTATTTTAAGGAACCTAGATATAAGGAAAATGGACCTCCCGGAAAGTCTGGTGACAAGGCAGCGTATTTTAAGGAACCTAGAAACTCTTTATTTGTTGAAAAGTCGGACAAGGGGACTAATTTATACCCCGTCCGAGAGCTGAAAGCTCTGCAATTAAGTAGTTCAGATAGCCCTGGAAGCTCAGAGGATGAAAGCCTCAACCCCGAGGAGGAGGCTGAGCTAGATGAGGAAGTGGCAAAATATGAAGAGGAGAGTTATCATCATTTGCAGGGCAATAAGAGACACCAAAGACATTCACATTATGGGATAGCCGCTTTCACAGGTGGTCCCTTAGGCACCCCCTCTGTATGAGGTCCGCCGAGGATCCTTATCCCTCCTACCTGATAAGGTGAGAAGGAAGCTACGCTCGACCTTCCCTGTTTTTGAAGGCCTAGAGGACGGGCGGGTATACGCGCCCGTGGAATATAATCAGATAAAAGAATTAGCAGAATCAGTTAGAAAGTATGGCATTTGCGCCAACTTTACATTAGCACAATTGGATAGGTTGGCAAGAGATTCTATGACACCTGCTAAAACCTTTGCCCATGAGGATTATGTTGCCACCCCTGTCTGTGTCTGGCCGCCATTCATATGGATTGTTAGCAACAAAAGCCGTGTAGATACTGAATTGAGCTGTGGAGAAGGGGATTGTTATTACACCCTATGCTGGGATGCTGAAAAGTTCCGCATTGCAGTGGTGACACGAATGCCACGCTTTGTGACCGTTCCGGTGGAAACCCCTAATAGCATGCCATTGTTTAGACAAAAAAGAGATTTTGGAATCTCAGCCATTTTTGAAAATTTTACTAATTTGTCTAAGAATCTTTTTCAGTTCATTTTTCAGTTCATTTTGCAGAATTGGACTTCTGAGTTTGAGCAGACGCTTCGCGGATTAAGGATGGCCATGCTCCAGATCAACTCCACATGTCTTGCTGTCATCTTGGATCTCTCTGGCTGTCTCCTATTTCAAAGAATGGGTGGGGGTTGGATTGTTTGGCATGGCCGTCTGCTGTGGACTGGTGTTTCTCCTATGAAGGGTGTGCAGACTCAGAACCCAAAATAAGAGAGACAAGGTGATTATTACCCAGGCACTTGCAGCCCTGGAACATGGGGCTTCCACTGATGTATGGTTAACTATGCTCAAGCAATAGATCGCTGACCGGACAGCTCTTGCACGCCCAGAACTCAGGTTCATTGCACTGGGCAGAGTGTCCAACACAGCACCCAAGGAGGGTTGTTGAACAAGGTATCGCACAGAGGGCCACCATCCCTCTGAGAGACATGTCGTTCTGCATAAGGGTTGCCTGCCCAAGTCTCCCTTTCCCAGAAAAACGGCAGAGGACAGGTCGAGAGTATCTCGGGCTCCAGAATAGGCCTAGGGATAACTCCCGCACATGGTCGGATCAATATTTTTGGCTGGGAGGTGCGACCACTGTCTCTACCCTCTCTACTGGGAGATCTATTTGCTGCATAATAAAACAAAAAGAGAGAGATGTGAGGGACCGCCCGTTGCTCCTGCAAACTCCATTACAAGATGGCGTTCACATCTAGGTAAAATGTATCATTAACCGGCGAACAAATCAGTGCGCATGCCTGAAGTGATTTAACGTCCTTCGGTCTCTGCCTACCTCGTGGCGTAATATGGGCTGATGAGCAGCAACCAATTCGGAAGTGCCACGTCCTAGGCGGGCTTACCAGCCTATATAAGGGACGGGTTTTCAGACCGTTGGAATCTCCGTTGTTGTAAGCTTATGCTCTCCCTCTCAAGATGCATTAAAAGCTTTCTACAGAAGGATCCTGAGTGTGCCGCGTCATTTTGCTGGCAAGACGGTAGCGCGGGACAGGGATTTTGATGGGTATTGCATTGAATCTGGAGATTTCTTTTCAAAGGATGGCCTTTTTTACTATATTAATCCTGCCAATCCAAGAGCAACGAAAAACTTTCCACCTTCTGAGGTCATCTTCAATTTCTTTCTTCAAAGGCTTGCAGTTCCTGTCATACAGATCTTTCACTTGTTTGGTTAGAGTCACACCAAGATACTTTATATTGTTTGTGGCTATTGTGAAGGGTGTCATTTCCATAATTTATTCTCAGCCTGTTTATCCTTTAAATATATGAGGCTACTGATTTGGTTGAGTTCATTTTATAACAAGCCCATTTGCTGAAGATTCATTTCAGCTGTACGAGTTCTCTGGTGGAGTTTTTTCGGTCACTTAAGTACACTATCCTATCATCTGCAAACAGTGATAGCTTGACAACTTCCTTTCCAATCTGTATCCCTTTGACCTCCATGTGTGGTCTAATTGCTCTAGCTAGAACTTCAAGTACCATATTGAATAAATATGGAAAGAGAGAAAGGGCAGCCTTGTCTAGTCCCTGATTTTAGTGGGATTGCTTCAAGTTTCTCTGCATTTAGTTTGATGTTGGCTACTGGTTTGCTGTATATTGCTTTTATTATGTTTAGGTATGGGCCTTGAATTCCTGTTCTTTCCAAAACCTTTAACAAGAATGGATGCTGACTTTTATCAAATGCTTTTTCAGCATCTAATGAAATGACCATGTGGGTTTTTCCCTTTGAGTTTGTTTATGTAGTGGATTGCTGTATTGATGGATTTCCACATATTGAACCATCGCAGCATCCCTGGGATGAAGCCTACTAGATGATGCTGAGTGACTGTTTTGATGTGTTCTTGGAATCGGTCGGCAAGAGTTTTGTTGAGGATATTTCCATCGATATTGATAAGGGAAATTGGTCTAAGGTTCTCTTTTTTTTTGTTGGATCTTTGTGTGGTTGTGGTATCACCTAAATTGTGGCTTCAGAGAACGAGTCAGGTAATGTTCCTTCTCTTTCTACTTTATGGAATAGTATGAAGAGTATTGGCATTAGGTCTCCTTTGAATGTCTGGTAGAATCCTGCACTAAAGTCATCTGGTCCTGTACTTTTCTGTGTTGGGAGAATATCACTGACGACTTCTATATCTTTAGGGGTTATGGGTCCTTTTAGATGGTCTATCTGATACTGATAAAATTTTGGTTATTGATATCTGTCTAGGAAATTGTTCATTTCATCCAGATTTTCCAGTTTTCTTGAGTATAGGCCTTTCTGGTAGGATATGATAATTTTTTCAATTTCCTCAGTTTCTGTTGTTATATCACCCTTTTCATTTCTGATTTTGCTAATTTGTGTACTGTCTCTTTGCCCTCTGGGTAGTCCGGCTAAAGGTTTTTCTATCTTGTTGATTTTCTCAAAGAACCAGCTCCTACTTTTGTTTATTCTGTGTATAGTCCTTTTGGTTCAACGTTGTTGATTTCAGCCCTGAGTTCTTGATTTCCTGTCTTCTACTGCTCTTGGGTGTACTAGCCTCTTCTTGTTCTAATGCTTTCAGGTGTTCTGTTCATCTGCTAGTCTATGTTCTCCAAAGTTTTTTTGTGTGTGTGTGTTTGTGTGTAGGCAATCATAGCTATGAGATTTTCTCATAGCACTGATTTCATTTTTTCCCATAAATAAGAGTTTGTTGTACCTTCATTTTCATTAAGTTCTAAAAAGTCTTTGATTTTGTTTCCTTATTTCTTGCTTGACCAAGGTATCATTGAAAAGAGAATTGTTAAGCTTCCATGTGTATGTGGGCTTTTTGTTGTTTTTGTTGGTATTGAAGACAACCTTTATTCCAAAGTGATCTGATAGGAGGCATGGAAGAAGTTCCATCTTCTGATATCTGTTGAGGGAGTTATCTATGTCCTTTTTGAAACCCTCCATGATGCCTTTCATCAGCAACATGACCTGTGATTTTAAATACAAATCTGACTTTCCTGTTGTGTTGGGGTATCAAAGATTTCTTGTTGTGGGAGAATTGGATTAGAATGGTGCCATATTCCCATGATTTCTATTGGAAACATTCCCACATTTGCCGTTTAAAATCAGGTTATCTCTGGTGTCAGTTGGGCTTGCCTTTGCATTCAGGATCTTGCCCCTCCTGTGTGTGAGCCAGTAGGCCTATCTCAGCAACTTTAGGTGAGCTGCTTTGTCCTGGCACAAATTGCTGTGGTGCTGCAGAGTTCCTGTGTGTAGTTAGAGTCCTGGTGTGATGTGTCCCAAGTGATCCTCTACTCTGGTAGAACCTGCCTACTACCAATCTCTTGCACAGTCAAGAAGCAAAGATGACATGGGAGACCCACTTACTTGTAGTCGCAGTTAGGTATATACCTCTGCGGCTCTGACCAGCTCTGGATGCAGGCTGTACAGGCAGATCCTCTACTCTGCAGGGCTGATTCACCGGGGCAAGCTGCCTCTTCCTAGCTGGCCTCTGGGTGTATAGCTGGCTTCCTGCACTGCTTCAAGCCTTGGATTTCCAAAAGGAATTAACTATGGTGTGTAGAGAGAGCATTGAATCAGGGATCTAAATGAGTGAATCTGCCAAACTTTAATGAGCCCCATGCATTGAGGCACCAATATGCCAGGTGTGGTCTTAAATTTGGAAATATGTTCATGGATTTAATCTATAGTGACCCAGCAAATCCTTTATTCTCTTCCAGCCTCTTTAGTTGACCTGAGTCCCTTCCAACTCAGAATATTGTCCTCGAGAATTTGGCAAATTCAGAGGTCAGATTGGTAACTAGCACAAGGAATCCTTTGCCACAATGTCCTGTGTGTACTATAAATTTTCCTCTAAACTCACCTCTGACATCATCAAGTTTGATGGGCTCCATATCTCCCTGTGCAACTTAAAGAAGCAGATTATGTGGAGAGAAAAGCTGACAGCTGCCAATAGCGATCTGCAGATCATCAACCCAGACACCAAAGAAGAATACACTGACGATAATGCGCTCATTCCTAAATATTCAACTGTGATTGTCAGAAGAATTCCTAGCAGAGGTGTTAAATCTACAAGCAAGACCTATGTTAAATGGAGAACTGAACCAGGCATGGCAAGTCGAAAAGCAATTGATGACTCTTCTGAATCTATTTCTCTGGTACAGCTTACAAAGACTGCCAATCTGGCTGAAGCCAATGCTTCCGAGGAAGACAAAATTAAAGCAATGATGCTGCAATCTGTCCGTGACTATGACCCAGTCAATTACATGAAGAAAACTCTGGTAGGTGTGCCACCTCCATCTTACATCTGCCTTCGTTGTGGTAAACCTGGTCACTCTATTAAGAATTGCCCAACAAATAGGGATAAGAACTTGGAATCTGGTCGCAGGATCAAAAAGTGCAGTGGAATTCCTAGGAGTTTTTTGATGGAAGTGAAAGATCTGAACATGAAAGGCGCAATGCTTACAAACACTGGGAAATATGTAATACCGACTATAGATGCAGAGGCTTATGCAATTGGGAAGAAAGAGAAACCACCCTTCTTACCAGAGGGACCATCACCACCTTCAGAACAAGGTGATCCTATCCCAGAGGGGCTCTTGTGCCTCATCTGCAAAGACATCATGACTGATGCAGTGCTCATCCCTTGCTGTGGAAACAGTTACTGTGATGAATGTGTAAGAACAGCACTCCTGGAGTCAGATGAACATACATGTCCGACATGTCAGCAAAACAATGTTTCTCCTGATGCTTTAGTTGCCAACAAGTTTTTAAGACAGGCTGTTAATAACTTTCAAAATGGAACTGGCTATCCAAAAAGACTACGAAAACACTTACCTCCAACCACACCCCCAATACCACCACCAAGGCCACTCTTTCAACAGAACCTGCAGCCTAGGTTGAGGTTTCCCATATCAGGACAGCAGGATCCTCTGATTCCAGTGACATCTTCCTCAGCTCACCCAACTAGCTCCATATCTTCATTAACTTCAAATCCATCTTCCTTGGCTCCTTCTGTGCCTGGAAATACATCTTCTCCCCTGGCTCCAGTACCTGATATAACTGCAATAGTATCAACATCAGTCCATTCAGAAAAATTTGATGGACCCCTTCTGGATTCTGATAGTAAATCATTACAGGATCCTGCACTTACATCAGGGCATTCCAAAGGTGCATCTTCAACTGCTATTGTGGAAGAAAAGCTTTACCAGGTGCCAGTCCTTTCATCTGGAACAGTAAGAAGAAAGGCTGGTTCAGGTCTTGGTCGACCAGGTTGGGAACATTCCCACAAGCTTAGGTACCTAGTTTCTCCACCACAACAAATTAGAAGAGGAGAAAGAAGCTTTTACAGACAAATAAACCAAAGGAAACATAACAGTGAAAGATCACAGAGGACTCAAGGCTCATCACTACCAGGAACTCCAGGCTTTTTGCCTGTTCCACAAGCCCCTTTGTACCTGCCTCCTCCACAGACACTACCTCTTCCTCCAGGTGTACCTCACCCAAAGTTTTCTCTTCAGTTTCCTCCTGGTCAGCCTCCACGAGCAGGATACAGTGTGCCTCGTCCAGCGTTTCCCCCAGCTTCTGCCAATACAAAAGGAGTGCAGACTCCCCATTCAAATATTGTCCGTACAAGACAGGCACCTCCTTTGTCCAGAGAAGAATTCTATAGAGTGCAAGGACTACTAAAGGAAGAGTCTAAATATCAGTATAAAGGGTCATCATATTTAAGAAGTTCACACATGTACACGAAGTCAAGGTCTGGCTCAACAGGCTCAACTTCTTGCTCTAGGTCCTTCAGATTCTCACATTCTAGCTCCTCTTCAAGGTCACCCCAATACCCCAGGAGGGGGATGGAAGAGAGCATCAATTACTGTTCACCGTCCAGAACTCATGGATACCACAGATCTAGGTCAAGGTCACCTCTATATAGTCCATACCACTCAGAGTCTAGATCGCCTCAAACATTTAGGGGACTGTCTCCCACTAAAAGCAAATTACCTCAAGGTGAAAAAGGGGGGTGATTGTTTTCCTAGATATAGGGACGTTACATCCCCTTATGAATGACATCAAAGAGTAATGTGGGCAGAGTGTCAGTTTTACAGACTCATTTGAGAAAGAACACTACCAGGAATGGGAGAGGACATTCCTTGAGTGGTATGACAAGTACCAAATGGTATGCAATGGATGTGCAGCTTAGACCCTCTGCAAACTGAGAATTCTTTTCTCTGGAGAGACGTTTACCTACCTCAATATCAGAAATTCACCCTTCACAAGAAGGCGCAGAGAAGACTATGCTATTGCAAAAAGTCAAGGAAAGAGACATCTAGGTGGCAACGATCCAGACAGCATTCAAGAAGAGACAATCACAATCCAAAGATAATCCAAAATCAAGAGACATGGGCTGTGAGAATGTTCATGGGAACAGTAAAGGGAACAATTGTATGCTGATCATCAGTGGGAGGAGAGGCTCTCAGGCATGAGAATGTTCCATTTTCTAGTGTAAGGGAAAGGCAGGGTGGGAGAATGGGAATGGATGGGTTGGGGTGCACCTCCTAAAGTCAAGGGAAGTGGGGATAGTATGGGGGAGACGTGGAACGGGGTAAACATTTGAAAGATGAATAAAGAAAATATCCAAAAAAATACTTTTAGGCCTGCCATTCAATATCGATAATGTTTCTGAGATATCAATTGTGAATTCAAGTCCAAGTATGATAAAATCAGATCATCTATGCTAGTTTATTTGTGCCTCAATAAATGATCTTACACTTCTTTACTTTAATGTATAGATTCATTTCCAAATATGTACTCACACATAAATCTCAGACTCTTAGTTTTTCAATAGTCCTCAGCATATTGGTTTGAGAAATAAATTTTATTTTTCATATATGCATATATTATATGTTCAGTCAATTATATTTAAATTCACATTCAATTATTTTTAAATCCACATTTGGTGGAAAGAAAATTGAAGAAAAATATTTCATCTCAATGACATTTATAAAAATGTCTTGACCTTTATTTTAACTAATGAAAGCACTGCAAATATTTATACATATAATCGAATTATTTATATGTAAGTACACTTAAACAGATACATATATATGACAGTTTTAATGGCCTAATGACACCATTCCAAACCATTTTCTCAGGTAAACAATTCGTCCCTTTTCAGCTCTACCAGACCCTTTCCAAACTGATGATAATTGCCCTTATATCACTAGTAAAGAGTTAATGTATTTAACCGACAATTGTTTGAAAATATGTTCCCTGTTTTTATTTTTATACTAAATACATTTGTCCATGGAGCCTTTTTCCTGACAGTAGTAATCAATTTGATTATTTTAATGATTTCCTTAAGATCTGAAAATAAGGAAAAGTTCTTTACCAATCCTACATCTGAAAGAGGGCTTATATCCAATATATACAAAGAATAAATGAAGTTAGACTCCAGAGAAAAGGATAACCCCATTTAAAAATGGGGCATAGAGCTAAACAAAAAATTCTCATTTGAGGAATATCAAATGCCTGAAAAGCACCTAAAGAAATGTTCACCATCCTTAGTCATGAGGGAAATGAATATCTAAACAATCCTGAGATCTCACCTCAATAATTCAGGAGATGGCAGGTTATGCACAGATGGTGGAGAAAGAGGAAGACTCCTCCACTACTGATGAGATTGCAAGTGGTTTAAGAAAATAAAACCCAACCACTCAGTAAAGCAGTCTGGTGGTTCCTCAGAAAACTAGTCATAATACTACTGGAGGACCCAGCTATACCACTCTTGGGCATATACCCAGAGGATTATCATGCATTTTATGAGGACACATGCTCCACTAGGTTCATAGCAGCCCTATTAATAATAGTCAGAAACTCGAAAGAGGCCTGATGTCCCTCAGTGGAGGAATAAATACAGAATTGGTGGATCCTCCCTGGGGCTGGATGGGAAGCATCAGTCACATGTAGCCAGATGTGGCCACCTGTGAGGTCCCTTGAGGTGCTCCTCATTTGGTACATCAGGTGTTGACCTCTGAGTAACCTCACTACCAGGGCTGAATCTGCTCAAAACATTTGGACCAGGGGCTTGCTTTTAGAAATGTCATGGGCAGGATGCTAAAATTGGACAGCCCCGTTTCTCTTGATTCTTATACAAGTTCTGCCCTCAGCATTTACCACTTATGTGTAAGATCAACCTGCAGTTAATTTTTTCGAGCTGTTAAAAGGCATCTCATATACGGATACAACTAGAATCTATCATACAGACTGAGAAAATCCAAACACAAATGGAAAAACATGTATGTACTCACTAAGAAGTGAATTATTAACCATAAAGTACAAGATATCCACACTACTCTCCATTGACCAAAAGAAGGTAATCAAGAAGGAAGACCCAAGTGAGTATGGTTCAGTCTCAGAGGGGGAATAAAGCAGTCATAAGAAGCAGATGGAAGAGAGAGAACTGGATAAGAGAGCGGGTAAGAAAGGGGAAGTGGAAGCTGGGGGGGGGGGGTGGCACACACCTTTAATCCCAGCATTTGGGAGGCAGAGGCAGGCAGATTTCTGAGTTCGAGGCCAGCCTGATCTACAGAGTGAGTTCCAGGACAGCCAGTGCAATTCAGAGAAACCCTGTCTGGAAAACTAAAAGGAAGGTAGAGAGAACAGGAACAGGTGTGTGAGAAAACAGAGGACCAGAGGCCAGGAAAAGGAATTGAAACCTACAGTGGGGGTAGAAGGGTGGTTTATCTTTAGGAAGTGCCAGAGATGACAAATTGGAGGGCACCAAGGAGTCTATGGGGGGGTAATCTTAGCAGAAATGCATGAAAAGATGGAGCAGAGAATGAGGGAATGGCCTAACGATACCTTGCCCTACTTGAGACCCATCAAATGGGCAAGCACCAATCCCTGACATTACTGAGGGTATATTTTCTTACACTTCCAGAGAGTACCTTAGTATAATTGTCCTCTGAGAGTCTCCACCCAACACCTGACTGAAACAGATGCAGAGGCCCACAGCCTAACATTGGGCTGAACACGGAATCTTTTAGAAGAGATGGGGAAAGGATTGAGGGCCTTTGAAGGAACAGGAAGTCCATAAGAAGACCCTCAGTGTCAACTAGCCTGGACACTGGGAGACTCTCAGGGACTGAATAGCCAACTAAAGAGCATGGACAGGATGGACCGAGTCTCCTACCATGTTTGATTTGCACTGTCTCAATAATTTCTCTCTCTCTCTCTCTCTCTCTCTCTCTCTCTCTCTCTCTCTCTATCTATCTATCTATCTATATATATATATATGCAAATATACACATATCAGTAATAATTAATGAGATAAGATTAGGAGTGCAAGGCATGGTACAAAGGGTGTTTTGGAGACAGGAAATATAAAGAAAAAGCAACTGAATTACAATGTCAAAAATACACTACAAAATAATATTTAAAAAATAAAGCCGTAAGCAGTGCTTTGAGAGAAAAATGACACTGACCTTCATCACGTGATTTATAGAAATAAAGTTTATGTGTTTATACATACATGTTTGTGTGTGTAATAATAAAGTGAAATTATCTGTAGTACAAACATAGTAATAAAATTTATGATGAGACCTTTCATCTAGAGTGATTTACATGTTCATCAAATTCACTGATCCTATTGTCGTAAAGGTGTGTGTGACATTTCCATTAGTGACTTTACTTGCCTCAGTAAAACTTTCATTTCATCATGAACATGTCTTTTTCATAAATTGACAGAGTCCTAAATTCCCTCTGCCATTTCCCAATCTCTCCCCTCCCCCTTCCCTGTCCTGCTGCTCCCTGACATTGCTGCGTCACGCCTTTCCAGGGGCTGGGCTGTCTCCTTCCTTCTTCGGAGTCATTGAGATGTGAGTTGTGTGTTGTGTATTCAGACCTTCTGGGCTAATATCCACTTATCCGTGACCGCATTCCATGTGTGTTCTTTTGTGATTGTGTCACCTCACGTAGGACGATAGTCGCCATTTCCAGCCATTTGCCTAAGTGCTGGGAACCAGCCTGGGCAGGAGTGAGATATCCCGCCTTCTTGTTGTTGTGACCCTTGCTGTGGCACAGAGACACGGGTGTCACTCACGCCCTGCCGCCATTGCAGCGCGGCCGCTCTGCCACACCCACAGCTGCACCTTCTTTATCCTTAAAGGAACAGTGGATGAAGCTGGAGGCCATCATCCTGAGTGAGGCTACCCAGTCTCAGAAGATCAACCACGGTGTGTACTCACTGATGTGAATACACAACACACAACTCACACATCAAAGGAGGCCCAAGAAGAAGGAAGGAGTGGCCCCTGGTCCTGGAGGACGTCATCCTGAGTGAGGTAACCCAGTCTCAGAAGATCAGCCAAGGTATGCACGCACTGATGTGAATACACAACACACAACTCACACAGCAAAGGAGGCCCAAGAAGAAGGAAGGAGTGGCCCCTGGTCCTGGAGGCCATCATCCTGAGTGAGGTAACCCAGTCTCAGAAGATCAGTCACGGTGTGCACTCACTCATGTGAATACACAACACACAACTCACACATCAAAGGAGGCCCAAGAAGAAGGAAGGAGTGGCCCCTGGTCCTGGAAAAGCTCAGTGCAGCAATGTCGGGGACACCAGGACAGGGAAGTGGGAAGGGGTGGGTGGGGGAGCAGGGGGAGGGAAGAGGGCTTATGGGACTTTCCAAGATAGCGATCCAGGGAAGGGGAAATCATTTGAAATGTAAATAAAGAATATATCAAAAGGCCATCGATGGCTGCGGGAAGGGGGAGTCAGTGTTAATGTATATATTATTATATATTATAAGTATATGCTATATTATAATATTATTATTATTATATATTACACAAAGGACATTGATGGCTGTGGGAAGCAGTGGTCAGATTTTATGTATAGGGAGCGGGAATGGGTGGATTGGGGAACAGGGGGAGAAAAGAGGGCTTATGAGACTTTCGGGGAGGGGGGATCCAAAAAGGGATGTAAATAAAGAATATATAGAATAAATAATAATAACATGTTACTTTTAATCAAAAAATATAAATATAGAGAAAGCCCCGATTTTCCTTCCTTCTACACTCCATATGCGCTGTAGGTTGTGTCATCTGTACAGTGAGCTTTTTGGGTCAGTATCCACTTATTAGTGAGTGCATGACACGTGTGTTCTTTTGTGTCTGGATTACCTCACTCAGGATGATATATATGTTCTTGTTTCATCCACTTGCCTGCAAATTTCAAGAATTCATTGTTTCTAATTGCTGAGTACGACGCCTTTGTGTGAATGTGACACATTTTCTGTATCCATTCCTCTGTTGAGGGACATCTGGGTTCTTTCCAGCTTCTGGATTGTATAGTGTTTAACTCTTGCGCGACAAGTCACAGCTACTAGAGAAGGGAGTGCACAGTGTGACCACTGAGGTCCACACCACCTGGAGCACCAGTGCCGCAGCGCCCCCTGTGGTGAAGAAGTGTAAGGGCTGCAGCTCTGTAGGAGAACTGAGGATCTGAAAAAGGAGACTTTAGCCTTTTTGCCAGGCCTCATTCCTTGGCTCTGGCTCCTGCATTGACCTCAACAACCACAACCATCCTGCATGACAGTGGTTCCTTGGAGGGGACCAAGATAACTCAAATAACATAAAATAATAAAATAACAACCCTACTATGAGTTACATCAGATCGGCTCCTATCTGTTATTTTGTAGATCACTAACATTTCCCTCGCACTACACTTCCCTTCTCACCTCGTTGGAACTCACTTTGCAGACCAAGCTATTAACAGAGTTTCACCTGCCTTATTCACTCCCATAGTGTTTGGATTAAAGGTCTGAGTTGCCACACCTAGCAAAAGACACTCGACTTTAATCCAGAGATTGAATCTGGAACACACACCTTTAATTTGGGCCACACCTTCATCTTGAGGCCTATATAAGAACAAAGAGGGAGTCAGTTTTCACATTGCCTGTTTGCTCTCTCCTAGATAGCAACACTTAGGACTTCCCTGGTATTATTGATTACTTCTCTGTGATTCCATCTTCTACTGAAGACCAACTGAGACATCCAGCATCGGGGACTGAGACCTTCTGGATTCTTGGACTTTGTTTCCCATCCAGCTGTTGTGGAATAAGGCAGACTGCATCCTGTAAGTCATTCTAATATAATCCATTTTCAGGAAAGATAGAGTGAGAGTGAGAGATCATTCTATGTGACCTTTTTCTCTTTACAACAGGCACCCCAAGTAGATTTACTGACCCATGAGCACTTCCCCCATTGCCTGTCTCATCAGTCCACTATAATTTTAACCCTAGTCAATTGCATCCAGAGTGATATGATCTTAATTTGAGGAGCTTCACTCCTTTCTTGTTTGCTTGTTTGGATATTTTAGCCTAGGTTTTAATCTGTAGGCCTAGCTGTCTTGAACCTAGGTCTGACTACCAGGTTGGCCTTGAGATCAGAGATCCAACTGTTTCTGCTTCTATCCCCAATCTGCATCTTTCCTATAGGTGCTGAGACTAAAGTATTGCATCGCCAGGCTGGGCAGAATTTTGCCTCCATGAGGCAATGCAAATAGATGCTATTATTGTGGGTTTAACACCCAATATTCCACAGTGTAATGCTCAGGAGGGTATAATTAACTAACTGGAGATTTCTCTGTATTTGAAGGTCAAGGACTTGCCCTCAGTGTTCCATGGATAACCTGAAGGTTCTGAGGGAGTACCGTCTATGTTTTGTCAAAACCACAGCAGATTCCAAAAAGCATGGACTACCGAATGGATGTGATTTGCCAGCCCTGACTACAAGATTTTCCACGTCTGAGCCATGTTCTTTCTGTGGAGAGTCAAGCCACTGCTCTGAGGATGGCTGGTTTGCAGATTGGGATCTGTACTCTTTTTGTGTATTTGAGAGCTTGGATTACCTGAGATACTACCAAAGATTGAATTGTGACAGGAAGAAGAGCACAGAGGTCTCCCATATTGTGAGTCAGAGGGAGTCACATGTAGCTTCAGGAGATGTAAACAACAACAACCAAGACAAATATATAGAGGAAGTAGACCAACCCTCACCAAGCTTGCTGAGGGACAAAGGGCTAGAACTTGAGACCTGTGATGGTGGAGTCTGCCCTGACCAGCATCCTGCTTCTGACAGTCCCAGGAACCTAGGATGCTGTGCGTGGCTTCAAAAGGCTTTTGGCCAAAAGAAGAAGAAGAAGTGAAGAAGTTACCCAGAACTCTGTTTGGAATCAAGGAGCCCTGATTCCTGCTAACACCTGAAATTAGTGAACCTTCTGTCAGCTCCTCTATTACAGCAAAGACACCCACAAGGCAGTTTTTTCTTTGCAGCCTTCTGATGTTTGTTTGCTTCTTTATTTACAGTTAAAAACCTGGAAATTTGTTTTCTTTTTGAAATGGCCCAAGGGAAAAGATGGAGGGTAGAGTGGACACAGATGAGGATACTCTACTCTTTCCTACCTTTGGTTACAGGAGTAACTGGTGGTTTGTTTTAAAAAAGTCCTTAGGAGACTTTGACATTCTGGTTTTCATGTGTGCTGGGACACAAAAGAACCAGCACACAGATAGTAACCTTGAGCACGTTCGGAAACCACTCTGCCTAATCAACATGGTTGAGGAGTGATCTACCCAGATGCTTCCTTTCCAAATTAAACTAGGGGCCACCTACAACTTCCATTTTATCCCTTCTTCCTTCTGTGTAGACTAGACTATCCCTCAACTCAGATTTACTTTGCCTTGTCTCTCTAGTATGGGGATTAGAGGCCTGTGCCACGACTTCTGCACAGGAGATTCTTTCTATTTTCAACAATTTCCTCTGGAAATTTCTGCTTACAAGAGAAATCTCCTGCAGAAACTGGACAGGCTAAGTTGGAAGCTCAGGGCAGTGCTGGCCCTGACACAGAAAACCCAGCTCCCTGGCCTTGAGAGTGTGTCTTTTAAGTGCTTCCAGTCTTGGAAGAGCTTCACCACTTGCAAGCCTTACTTTTATTGTTGGTCTCCCTAGCAGTTGAAGCCCTCAGTAGGCTAAGCCATGTACCAGGCTAAAGAATGATTTCTTATATTAGTCTCTCTGAACCTCATTTCTCAGGAAGTGTATGTAGGAAAAAATAGACACTGCACAGAAATACTGACCAGGATGATTTCCTTTGAATATTTTATATTTTCTTTAATTCACATCACCTAGAACTTTCAACCGAGGTGGGAAAACTCAGGTAATACATCTTGGATTCACTGAGAAAATGACTCATCCCTTGGCACCAGGCTGTTCTGTCAGCATTTAGGAGCGCACCCTGGGTTCAAATCAAGTCCCATTGCAGCTTGCTGGGCATAATCTGATTGACAAAACGAAAGCACCAAGATACAAACTCAAGGACGCTGTTGGAAATTATTTCAGCTCGCACAAGCCAACAGCCAAGAAGAACTTGTTTGTGTAGGAAATTCGCAGTTAGTAGAGCCCTGAGCTTCCAAAGATGTGCACAGACCATTAGCATTCCTCTCTGGAGGAAGAGCAGCCCCACAGCGACCCCTGCTGTGAAGAAGTGGCAGCACCTGGAGCTCAGAGTCAGAGCTGTGGATCTATGGAACATTGTAGATACTGGCTGCTTTTTTGGTCAGTACTCGAGCTGTGGCCTCTACAAGTGTAGACAAGCTGACAGGGGGACTAACTATGGACCTGCCCTGCCAGGATTCCAAGATTCTCCTAAAACTCAGCGTGTATGAATGAGTCAACCAAGGTCGTCCCTGTCTGTCAAAAGTACTCTTTGACCATGGCCCCAAGGCAACAGGGGAACTACAGCTAGATGACAAGACCAGCTGAGACAGAATACCAGTGGAGCACTTGTCTGTGCCATCTGGAAAGTCTTAGGCAAACAGAAAGGAAAGCAACTGCAAGGAGATTTGTGTTTGCATGGAGTTTATTACATTGCGTGAGAGGGGGACAGTGTGGGAAGTCCTGGCACACTTGTAGGGCAGAAGGTGTCATTTACCTATGGTAGACAGAATAAAGTCTGCTTTTTGAAATGTCAGAAGGCTGAGCTGTCAGGAAAAACAATCTCTGCACCTGCAATAAATCTCCATCCTCGAACCTGGGCACCATGCGTGTTGGTAAGCCTTTAGGAGCACAAGTTCCAGAACCAGAGCTCCTGCAGAATTCCACTTCTGCCTGCCTGTCACAATCCAATCCTGTCAGCACAGCGAATGTCCAGAGGAACAAAAACACATATGAGGTTTCAAATCACCTTCGAAAAACAACTCAGGCCTGCTGACAGCCTAGCTGAACTTGGCTTGGGGGACAAGTCATAGCTACAAGAGAAGGGGATCCAAGGTGTGAGCACTGTGGCAATCACCACCTGGAGTGCCTGTGCCTCAGTGCCCTCTGTGGTGAAAAAGTTGCTGGGCTGCAGCTCTGTAGGAGAACTGAGGATCTGCAAAAGGAGACTTGAAAAAAAAAAACCATGAAAGAATTCTTAATTATCTGGAATTTTAGAGGAATAATCTCAAGCAAGAGATTACAGCAGTGATGCATTTGAAATTAATTATTGACTTACTAAACAAATAAGGATAGAATGGATTAGGAAGTATTCATTCTGTTTCTATCATGGTTTCATAGGTGGTCCCCACAACAAATTTTTTTGTATGGAAACAAACAGAGTATCAATTTCATTCACATGAAAAGGAATTTTCATTTCGAGAAGTGATAACACCATTCTATTCCACAATGTTGGCAAAAGATGATGTAATAAGGACCAACTTTGATCCCTCTCTAGTTAATGTCTGTGAGTCCATTTATATTACCAAAGAAGGTCTTAAATATCCCAACATTGCTGCATTATAAGACAAAGGCTTTGAAGCCAACTATAAGAAGTTCCTGGAGGTCCTTAAAGAGGAAATGGCAAAGTCACTTACAGAATTCCAGGAAAACACAATCAATTGGAGGGAATCAATAAATACCTCAAAGTCACCCAGGAAAAGAGAAACAAAAAAGGAGATGAAACCAATAAATTCTATAAATAAAGAAATCATAAACCAAGTGTTGAAGGAAATAAACTATTAGAGACAAAGAAATACAAAAAAATGAAGCAAACACAAACTGAGTGAATACTGGAAATAAAAATTTAGGAGTGCGCATTGGAACTAGAGGCAAGGTTCAGTGAGAGAATACAAAGATGGAAGACAAATCTCAAGCATTGAAAATAAAATAGAAGGGATGGACACATCAGGAAATAAATGTTGTATCTAATACTCCCCGACATAATATCCACAAAATCCAGGACATTGTGTAAGATCAAAGCATTAGAAGACTAGCAATAGAGGAAGAACACTCGATCAAAGTCTCAGAAAGTATTGACAACAAAATCATACAAGAAAAATTTCCTAACCTAAAGAGTGAGGTTCCTAACAAAGTACAAGAATCATCAAAACACCACACAGAATGGACCATAAAATGAAGTCTCTTCCCTGAATAATAATCTAAACATGCAATACAAAGAACAAATACTAAATGATACAATGGTATAAAAGCCAAAAAAAATATAAATATATAAAGGAAGATCTGTTGAAATCACAGATGACTTCTCATTGGAGTCTGTTAATGCCAAAAGGGCTTGCACACAAGTTGTGCAGAACGTACACATGCCCAGATTATTATATATATAAAATATTTAATTACCACAAATGAAAAATAAGATAGTCTATGATAAAGTTAAATTTGAACAATATCTGTCTACAAATACAGACCTTCACAAAGTAATCGAAGAAGAATCTAACCCAAAGAAGTTAATGATACACAGGTAGTCAAAAGTCTTGTGTTATCTACAAAAGAAGGGAAAGCATACACACACACACATACACACACACACACACACACACACACACACACACCAATACCAAAACACCCTGCAGTATCAAGAAGAAGAAGAAGAAGAAAAAGAAGAAGAAGAAGAAGAAGAAGAAGAAGAAGAAGAAGAAGAAGAAGAAGAAGAAGAAGAAGAAGAAGAAGAAGAAGAAGAGGAAGAACAAGAACAAGAAGAAGAAGAACAAGAGGAAGAACAAGAACAAGAAGAAGAAGAGGAGGAGGAGGAACGAGAACAAGAACAGGAAGAAGAAGAAGAGGAACAAGAAGAAGAAGAAGAAGAAGAAGAAGAAGAAGAAGAAGAAGAAGAAGAAGAAGAAGAAGAAGAAGAAGAAGAAGAAGAAGAAGAAGAAGAAGAAGAAGAAGAGGTGGAAGAAGAAGAAGAAGAAGAAGAAGAAGAAGAAGAAGAAGAAGAAGAAGAAGAAGAAGAAGAAGAAGAAGAACAACAACAACAACAACAACAACAACAACAACAACAACAACAACAACAACAACTACAACAACTACAACAACAACAACAACAACATTATTCCAGGGGTTAAGTATCCCTATTCATGAACCATTCCAATAACCATAATCTCAGTGCACCAATGAAAAGACACAGGCTAATAGAATGGATATTAACACAAACCTATCCTTCTATTACATACACAAATTAAAGCTCAACAGCAACAATAGGCATTGCTTCAAGATAAAGGTGAGTAAATATATATTCTAATCAAATGGACAAAGAACCAGGCTGGTGTAGCCATTTTAAAAATTAGCGAAATAGATTTTGATCAAAGTATAATCAAAATAATTCAAGTAGACTACATATTCCTCAAAGAAATAAATATTACTATAGATAGCATCGTAATTTTTTTAAATATTTGCCTTAAATATATGGTCACCAACCTATGTAAAAGAAACATTTTAAGGCCAAAATGATGTATTAAACCTCATACACTCATCATTGATTTCAATACCCCTCTCTTACCAAGGGACACATTCTCCAGACCAAAACTAAACAGAGAAATATTCCAGCTAACTGAGAGCAAGGACATGAATCCAGCTGATATTTTGAAAACATTGTACTGAAATATAAGATAATATACCTTCTGTTCACCACCTCACAAAACTTACTCATAAACTGACCACATATTCAGACACATTGAAAGTCTTTATACATGCAAGGAAATTGAAACAACACCGTGTGTCTCATCAAACCACCAAGAATTACAGCTGCATATCAACAAAACAAGAGAGAACACAAGGTTTACAAACCCATGGGAACTGCACACCACACAACTGAATGAAAAATAGTTTAACGCAGAAATAGAGGAAGAAATAAGAGATTTTCAGGAATTCAATGAATATGAATATGCAACATGCACAATCCTATTTAAAACAAAGAAAAATAAAAGTGGTGCTTAGAAGAAAGTTCATTGCACAAATGCCTACATTAAAAAATAGGAGAACTCACACATATTGGCAATTTAAGAACACAAATTTAAGTCTAGAACAGACAGAAGTGAATGATCTATTATAAAATGGAGTACACATCAAGAAATTATCCAACGGGGGGGGGGGGAGGCTGAAATGAATAAAATAGAAAGAGAGGAAAACAAGGAAACAAGGAAACATGGAGTTGATCCTTTGAACATTTTATTAGAAAAGACAGGCAATCCCTTATTGACAGATAGAGAATATCAAAATTACTCAAATCTAAAATAAAAATGGAGGAAAAAAAGACAATAAAGAAATTGAGAGAATGATAAAAACTTAGACTTGAAAAAAAAAACCTGTTTTCCACTGAGTTGAATATTCTAAAGGAAATGAGAAATTTCCTGGATAGCATGCACTTACCATAATTAAATCAAACTATGACAAACAAATTTTAAAAAGATATATTTCTTTATCTATCTATCTATCTATCTATCTATCTATCTATCTATCTATCTATCTATCTATCTATGTATGTATCTATCTGTCTGTCTGTCTGTCTGTCTGTCTGTCTATCTATCTATTTAATGTATATAAGTACACTATCACAGACTTCAGACACACCAGAAGAGGGCATTAAATCCAATTATGGATGGTTGCTAGTGATCGTGTGTTATCTGGGCATATAACACAAGACCTTTGGAAGAGGTCTTTATCCACTGAACTATCTCTCCAGCCCTAAGATAAACAACTTAGACATAAATATCTAGAAAAAGAGAAGGCACTAAAAATCTGCCACCGAAAGGAACCCCGGACCATGAGTTTCAGTGTAGAATTCTACCAGACTTCCAAAGAAGAGTTAATGAGAATACTCCTTAAAGTATTTAACAATATAAACACAGAACAAACATTAACTGGTTTATTGTGTGAACCCATGGTTGCTCAAGTAGCCAGTCAAAAAAGACTAAGCAACAAAAGAGAATTACAGAGCAATTTTCTTTAAATCCACAAATGCAAAAATACTTAATAAAACAAAACAAATAAAAAAGCAATCTTTACACATTACCTAGGTCAAATATGGGCAATTTCTGGAACACATGTTCTTTGCCACTAAGAAAACACTACCCAGAAGATTTAACCTCAGAAATGCTGATTTCTTCATCATCACTTCTAATTACTTAGCTGTAGCTAGCTTGTATCTATTGTTTCATTAGATCCTTCTATTCTTACAACTAAGACAAAGCCACATGTAAAAAGCTTCTGAGTTCTGCTACTTCCTGAGGCTGGAATATGGATGGCCCCTCTATTACATTATTATCAGCTTTTTTCCCCCAAAACTTCACTGCCTAAGCTTGGGTGTCTTGAAACTTGCTCAGAAATCTAACTTGACCTCAGAAATCTGTATGGCTCTGTCTCATGAATGCTGGAATTAAAAGCATGTAACAAAATGGCTGAACCTAAGCTTTTCCTTTTAGAACTTAAATTGAAAACACAGAATAACAATCAAACCCATCCCTTTTCACTTTGACACAAATTTGTATCAACATATGTCGACATGAAAATGATAACCAGGTAATAATAATTCCTAACATGACACATTTCTCTTTCATACAACTGCAAATCTGTAAGATTAGATGGATGGAATAAGTCCCTAATATAACCATTCCTTTAGTATCTTTGAATATCCTTGATTACAAGATTTACCATCATTCAACTTCCTGGTGATGCTTTGCTTTTTGAACCTTAAATTTTGTATTACTGCGTTGGAAGATTGCTATGCTTGATCAAAACAGTCAGGCCAAATTCTATGCGGGGATTTTTGAGACTTCCTTTTTCAATGCAATCAATGTAAACCTCTTTACCATAACCTCAAAAAGACTGTTCAGACATGGGTAATAGGCAGCAACATTCTTTACCAAAACATCCTAAAAAAACAGATAAAAGTAATCATCTAAAGAAGACCAAAGCCAGCAGAACAATCTCCAAACTCTGCATCTCCATGTCTGATGTCAAAGTGTTCTTCAGATCTCCAACTCCTTTCTGCTTTGTTCACTGAAGCACACTTTTTTCTGTTTGACTGCTTTTATTCAATTCCAGAGCAGGTATCATATAGTTCTAACATCTCAAAAACTTGGGGTCTCTGAGATAACTTCAATTTCACAGGTTCTTGTTTCAATGTCCTGGATCCACACATGATCTTCTCTGCTCCTCCAAAGAGATTGGGTCACTTTTCCAGCTCTGCCCTCTGTATCACCTTAAGCTCTGGTTGACTGCATTCTCCTGCTCCTGTTGTTCTTACTGTTCATCCCATGGTACTTCCATCTTCAAGATGCTGAGTTCTTCTGCTAGAACAAGTCTTGACCCCATAGTGTCCCTTATGCTTGCTCAATGGTGCCAAGCCTCAGCTGTTCTGCATGACAACTTCATGAGCTCAAATTTAATACCACCTGGGTTATTCTTACACATGACCAAACCCAGTTGCACCATTATGTCCAACCTTGGTGATCTCTAGAACACACCTTTTCTGTCACACCGAAAATAGCAGTCAGTTTTCACCACAGTGATGCTGATTTCTTCTTCATCACCTCTAATTTCTAGCTAGCCAGCATTAATTGTCTCTGTATTATTACCATTTAAGACCGAGCTGCTGAGTTGTGCTGCTTACTGGGGTTGGAACATGGCTCCTTCCATTCCATTATCAGCAGCTTTCAATATTTCAAATATATCACTGCCTGATCTTGGCTTTCCTGGAACTTGCTTAGAGATCTACCTTGATCTCAAAGATCTGCATGACTCTTGTGTCGTGAATGGTGGGTCAAAAAGCATGTAACACCATGCCTGGAACTAAGATTTTCTGTTTATATTTTAAAATCAGAACCCAGAATCCAAATCTATCCCTTGGCAATTTGACTCATACTTGTATGTTCATATGTCTACATCAAAACTATAACCTGGTAATAATAATTCCTAACATGATACAGTTCACTTTCATACAACTGCAAATATGTATGTTTAGCTGAATGTAATCTTGTCCTAATGTAACCATTCCTTTAATACCATTGAATATCCTTGATCACAAAATTAAACTTCATTCAACTTCCTGATGATGCCTTGCATTTTGAACCTTTTGTTTTTTTGTTTTTTTGTTTTTTTTTTTTTTTCCTTCCTTAGTTTCTATGCTTGTTAAAAACTTTCAGGTCAAATTCTATGCGGTGATTTTCGTGACTTACTTGGTCAGTACAATTAATACAAACATCTTTACCTTAACCTCAAGGAAACTCTTCAGACGAGGGCAGCAAACTTCTTTGCAAAAGCATCAAAAAAAATATCTGCAGAGTGGAAATAATCCCAAGCACCCATGTCTATCATATCCTACTATGATACCCTCCTAACTCCCACTTAATTCATGATCATATTCATTATGTTGCTCTCCAGCACACAGAATTTGGAGACTTATCCCTGGTGAAAACACTTTACCACATTGATTACATTAATACGTTTTCTGTCCGGTGTGTGTTCTTTTATGATACTGGAGACGACTGGGTCTTGTAAAGGCTTTACCACATTGTTTACATTCATAAGGTTTCTCTCCAGTATGTGTTCTTTTATGTCTTTGGAGAGTACTGCACTGTGCAAAGGCTTTACCACATAGACGGCACTCATAAGGTTTCTCTCCCGTATGTGTACTTTTGTGATACTGGAGATGACTGGGTCTTGTAAAGGCTTTACCACATTGTTTACATTTATAAGGTTTCTCTCCGGTATGTGTCATTTTATGATATTGGAGATGAATATGCTGTGCAAAGGTTTTACCACATTGTTTACATTCATATGGTTTCTCTCCAGTATGTGTTCTTTTATGATTTTGGAGATGACTGTGATAGGCAAAGGCTTTACCACATTGATTACATTCATAAGGTTTCTCTCCAGTATGTGTTCTTTTATGTGTTTGTAGATTACTGTGACATGCAAAGGTTTTACCACATTGATTACATTCATAAGGTTTCTCTCCAGTATGTGTTCTTTTATGATATTGGAGATGACTGCGCTGTGAAAAGGCTTTACCACATTGATGGCACTCATAAGGTTTCTCTCCAGTATGTGTTCTTTTATGTCTTTGGAGATCACTGTGCTGTACAAAGGCTTTACCACATTGATTACATTCATAAGGTTTCTCTCCAGTATGCGTTCTTTTATGTGTTTGTAGATTACTGTGCCATGCAAAGGTTTTACCACATTGATTACATTCATAAGGTTTCTCTCCAGTAAGTGTTCTTTTATGATATTGGAGATGACTGCACTGTGCAAAGGCTTTACCACATTGATTACATTCATCAGGTTTCTCTCCAGTATGTGTTGTTTTATGATACTGCTGATGACTTGATCTTGTAAAGGCTTTACCACATATACTACACTCATAGGGTTTCACTCCAGTATATCCTCTTACATGCCTGCAACGATAATTAGCATATGTGAAATCTTTACCACATTCATAACTCTGATCAATCATATAATCAAAATGAATTAAGTTTACAATTTGTCTAATGGTAAAGAAGCAGCAGATCTTAAGGTTTAAGTAATTTGTATGTTCATGGTGTTCTCCCTCATCATGAGTAGTTGAAGACCCCTGTGATAGTTATTACATGGCTCATATTTATAACACCATCTTTTTATATGATGCATTTTAGCTATCTGAAGAAAGAACAACTCTGATCTTTATAACACTTATTGTATTCATATTTTCTCCTCTCGTGTGAATTACAACACTTTTGACTGTTAACAAGGACACACAGAAGAATTTGCAAATTCTTAATACCCATATTTTCTATACTATGAGTTTTGGGATGTTCCCTGTAAAACTAGAAAACGAACTAATTGCAAATATCTTTCACATTCCTAATTTCTATCAAATTCAGAATACTATGTATCTTCTTGTTTTAGAACAAAAAAATTTATGTTTCCTTTTTCAATATCCCTATGCTCACATCATTTTTATCCATTGTGACACACGATATACCTAATAAAAGAATGATAAATGAAAGTTTTACACATTGCATTCACACTGTTTGAAATTTTGTTTCTCATACCATGTGCAATATAATCTAATGTTTCTCCACAACAACATTCTTGATACTCATAAAATGGTCTCTCACCAAACTTAACCATATTACTACAAGAATATGAGTATCACCAAACTTTCTATAGACTAACTAATTATTAGAATGTTTTGGATATAGATTTATCATAATTCATTACGCAATTTCTAAATACTTTGAGGCTATACAGAATGTCAGGTCCACAGCATAGCTCTAATGGAGCTATTTATCAAACGGATACACAAACCAGATATTGGAACTTGAGGTACATTGTTTTGTAAGAATATTATAATCATAGCTACACCTAAAGGACTGTTATTTTATAGTCTTGCTTTTAACTGGAGATTCCATAAGATATTAAATTTTCTTCAGAGACAATTTTGTACAAGCTTGCACATGAAAATTACCTTTCAGGTTTTCTACTACTTTGACAATGTTCTTCAAGATGATGGTCTTCCCAATTATAGCCTAAAACACAGCACAAGAAAATGAATGATATACTATTGGAACATAAACAAAATTAAAGATACTGTGAATTTTAACTGTACTGTGAAAGTTACAGTGATAATTCAGTGAAACTGAATTATTCAGCTCTATTTTCATACAATTAAAATAATAGAAGATCATTAATAACCAAGAAACATTTGTTTCCTTCTGAAAAAAATAATAACAGTCTTACCTATAGCTTTGAGGTTCAGGTAGGTTTCTAACATCACATTTTTGTAGAGACTCTTCTGGGAAGGATCCAGCAAATTCCACTCTTCCTCAGTGAATTTCACATGCACATCATCAAAAGTCACGGCATCCTAAATATCCCATGCATGTACAACACAAAGCATGATACTGACATCACCGGGAATAAATATATGCTTTCTCAAATATGTATTCACATAATTCTCGTGCTTGCTCTGCTTATTTTCTGACTCAGAATTTATAATCACTGTGTCATTTTAGAAGGAGCTTTAATTATAAGATACACTTCTGTCACTTTTGAACACTTTGAATAGGATACAGCTTTGCCAGAGAAATGCGAATTGAGAGGGAGATGCAGAGGAAACAGATCCACAATACCGAGCACAGATCTGAAAAATTGTATGAACAATTACTAACTACAAACATGATGGGTAAGCTGGGTATATTTTCTCATGTCTTTAATCACAGAGGCACAGGCAGGTGTATGTCATTTACCTAGACATTGGCATGGCCTTTGTAATGTGTTCTAGGAGACTAAAATGTATATTTTAAAACCCTCAATCCCTACAAAAAAACAACCATGGGAAAAAAACGATACTGAACTCAAAGTTCTTTATGAAAGTTCCTACAAAGAATTATAAATTCATAGCACATCTGTATTCATCTGGCAGAAATATGAAGTTTAATCTATAACATTTGGTCAAATGTCAATACTAAAGATATTGATGAAAAACCACAGAGCCAGGCAGTGATGGCACACACCTGTAATCCCAGCACTCTGGGAGGCAGAGGCCGGCGGATTTCTAAGTTTGAGGCCAGCCTGGTCTACAACGTGAATTTCAGGACAACCAGGGCTATACAGAGAAACCCTGTCTCGAAAAAACAAAATCCAAAAAACAAAACAATACAAAACAAAACAAAACAAAAAAGAAAAACCACACAAAAATATGCTTATATTACAAATACAAGACATGTGTCTTTTGTGGTTTCTCTACTACTTTAAGGACAGACAAAGCTACACAGCGAAATTTGTTTTGGAAAGAAAAGCAAAAATTAGAATAAATATAAATTATAAAACAACTAGACTTGTAAAATAGATTATCACTGATTAGCAAATGTATCCATTGTATTTTATATGATTTAAGGAAAGAGATTATCGTGAATATATGGGAGCAACAGAAGAAAGCTGAAGGGTCAGTTTCAACCACAACACAGAACACACCATGGACACAATGTTTCCCCTCTAAAAGAAATGCTGGGTAAAATCTGGAGCAGAGACTGAGGGCATGGCCAATGAAAAATTGCCCCACTTGAGAGTGCCATCCTATGGACAGGCACCAATCCATGACATTATTAATGACACTCTGTTATGCTCCCACACCAAAGCCTTGATTAATTTTCTATTGAGAGGAACCACCCACCAGCTGACTAAGAAAGCTGCACAGATCCAGAGTCAAACCTTGCATGGACCGTGGGGAATCTTATGGAAGAGTTGACAGGAAGACTGAAACCCCTGAGGAGGATAGGAACTCCACAGGAAGATCAAGAGACTCAAGTAACAAGCACCCTTGGGGACACTCAGAGACTAAGCCACAAACCAAATAGCATACACAGGACGGACTAAGGCCCCTGGCACATATATAGCAGATGTGCAGCTAACAGGCTCAGATTGTCCTCTAACAACTATAGCAGGGGATTTCCCTATAGCTGTGGGGGTGGGATATCTTTTGAATCTGTTTCCTTAACTGGACTGCCATGTCTGGCCTCAGTGAGAGAGAATGTACTTAACTCACAATAGAATTGATGCACCAGTTTAGGGCTACCTGGGGGCCCCACAACCTCTCAACGGAAAACAGAGGAGACTGGGGGAGGGACTCTGCCATAGCAAGGGACATATAATGGGGATAGTGATAAGGGTGACAATGAATATATAAATTATTGGAAAAGCAAAAAAAGGGAGAAAAAAATAAAATTTTCATTCTATAAACACTATCCTGGAAGGTATCTGGAATGGTTCCTACCAGAAGATCTTCCACAAGCTTCACAAAGAAAGCCAGACAGGACAGACAAGCAGCCAAAGACATCATCCTATCTAGAAGCTTTTTGTTTCAATCAACTGCATCCTGAACACTATGGGCAAATATTCATCCTGTGATGAAAATGAATTCAGTCTTTCTTCAGGGATCCTAACAGTCTGCAGGAACTCCAACACTGTTCAAACATCTAAAGTCTCTTCTGACACACAAGGCAAAATCTTGAAGGACACCTCCTGTAACAGTTTGGGTACATCCTCTCCTTGTATATATCTCTCCATGGCAGATTTACCATTGCTTTAGTTATCTCAACAAGCTGTGGTCGCAAAATGCAACTCAAGAATCATCCTCATAATTTCACTGCAATGAACTCTCATGGAGTCTTCCCTATGGCTATGACTCTGCCAAAAGATGGCTGGAATCGGGCCAAATTTAAACCATACAGGAAGAATCCAGAAACTCGAATTTATCATCTATCAGTTTTCAGAAGCCACACCATATAAAAGATGCTCTTAAGTTTGGCTTCAAAGGTGATGGACTCTGCCTCACTTGGTCCATATTTGCAGCAGGTTTTATTTAAAGCTCCTTCTTGGGACTAGGAAACACATTGCCTAGTCCTTTCATGAATTTAAGATTTAGCAGGAGGACATGTTACACTTAGGATATGTTCTTAGAACATCTACCCACTAGAGCATGTGTTCCACTAATTTCATATCTGTTTTACTTATAACAGCTGGAAACTGAAAAAAAATCAATAAGTCCGCCAACCAAAATTTGGATACAGGATATGTGGTTCATATTCAAAATTGAATACTATTCAGCTAGTAAAAATAAGAACAAAATGAATCTTGCAGGCAAATGGATACAACTAGATACTATCACCCTAAGTGAACTATCCCAAACCCAAAAGGACATGCATGTATGTACTCACTTACAAATGTATAATAACCATAAAGTACAGGATATATGTATAATATTTCTTGGACCTGAAGAAGCTAAACAAGAAGGAATGCTAAGGGACTAGATAGATGGCTCAGTTGGCAAAAACACTGATTGCTCTTGTGAAGGTCCTGAGTTCATATCCCAGCAACCACATGGTGGCTCACAAACACCAGTAATGAGATCTGATGGCCTCCTCTGGTGTGTCTGAAAACAAATACAGGGTACTTACATATAAAAAATAAATATATTTTTAAAAATAAAGAAGGCTAATATGAGCATGGTTGAATCACACTCTGAAGTGGAAATAAAACAGTCAAAGGAGGCAGATGAAGGAGAGAGAGAACTGGATGGGCCCGTAGTTAAGAAAGGGGAAGCGGAGGTAAGGAACAGCTGTGGTGAGAGAAAAGGAAGGGCCATAGGACAAGGAAAATGAATTGAAATCTCCAGCTGACAGGGATGTAAGAGTTTAGGCATCTTTAGGATCTGCTATAGACCATGAAAGGGAGGGCAACAGGCAGTCTATGGGGGTGATCATAGCTGAAATACATAGCAGTGAGATTTGGACACTGAAGAGGGCCACACCCTAAAGACAGGCAGAACTCCCAGTGGAAAGTTAACTACGCCAACCAAACCAAAAACCTTTCCAACCAAAATTTATCTTGTCTACAAGAAATACAGGCAAAAATATGGAGCAGAGAATTAGGGCCTCACCAAACTATACCCTGCTCAAATTGAGACCCATCCCATGGGCAATCACCACTCCCTGACTATACTGAGGATATACTTAGTTATACTTCCAGAAAGTAGCTTAGCATAATTGTTCTCTGAGAGTCTCCATCCAGCACCTGACTGAAACAGATGCAGAGCCCACAGCCTAACATTGCACAGAACACAGGGGATCTTTGGAAGAGTTGGGGAAAGAAATGAGGGCCTCCAAAAAAAAAAAAAAAAAAAAAAAAGAAACCCATAAGAAGTCCATCAGTGTCAACCAACCTGGGCACTAGGAAACTCTCAGAGACTGAGCCACCAGCCATCCTTCAGATAACTGTAGCTCTGAAAGGTTGAAATGTTATCAACTTCGCCTCTCTCCTGATTATGTTTCCTTATGGATTGCTAGGATTTTCTTACCCTGCCCACCTCCTCTCCTAGCTTCCAACATCAACCAGTAATCTCTCTTGAACATAACCAACAGGTCAGTAAAAGAGCCAGCACTCAGCCAACACTCTAAAAATCTACAAAGAAAACTGTAACACAGAAATAACACTCCCACAAAAACAAGACAAACCGAGAAACTAGTACCTAGACCAATAATCACCAAAAATGCAAATACCTAGGACCAGCATAGAAATATATGTAATACCAGCCAGGAAAATAAGTCACCATCCTCAGGCTCTCACTCCTCTCCTTTTCCACAAACAACCTCTTTTGTATCAGAGCTCTTGTGTGTTTTACTTTCTCAATATATGTTAGAGAAAAAGGAGGAAGAGAAGGAAGAGGAGGGGGAAGAGGAGGAGGAGGAGAAGAAGATGATGATGAAGAAGAAGAAGAAGAAGAAGAAGAAGAAGAAGAAGAAGAAGAAGAAGAAGAAGAAAAAGAAGAAGAAGAAGAAGAAGGAGGAGGAGGAGGAGGAGGAGGAGGAGGAGAAGAAGAAGAAGAAGAAGAAGAAGAAGAAGAAGAAGAAGAAGAAGAAGAAGAAGACGACGAAGACGAAGAAGAAGAAGAAGAAAATCAGCATAAAGAAAATATTTCCAAGAAAACCAAAAATGAAAGCTTTCATTGAGTAAAGGGAGGTGTCTATTAATGTACAAGAAGCATCAAAAATACCAGATTGGGAAAGAGACGTTTGCCACATCATAATCAAAACAATAAACATATTAGTAAAAGAAACAAAAAAATTATAGCAGAAAAAAATTAACAAACCAAGCAAAAGAAAAACTAGTAATGTTTGAAATCAGAAATATTAGATTCATATCTGTGTTCTTTATTAAGGAATAAATTCATTCCTTATGCAATGTTCTCCCTGCATGTATTACTGCAGGCCAGAAGAGGGCACCAGATCCCATTACATATGATCATGGAACACCATGTGGCTGCTGAGAATTGAACTCATAGCCTATTTAAGAACAGCCAGAGCTCTTAACCTCTGAGCCATCACTGCAGGCCTAATCCTGCTTTCTTAATGTATATTGTAAAAGACAAAAAGCTTTGGACACTGTTGCTGCATAGTCACAGAACCCACCCAAGCTTCTACAAGAAAGCAACTAGTCCAGATGTTTTCGACAGAATTACAATCAGCCGTGATACTGAAGTTATTAAGAGGTCATTGCCTGAACTAGCAGGTTAAAAGCACCACTACAAACCTCACAGGTGGTCACATCTGGCTGATGTTTCTGATCCAACCCCATAAAGGACCCACCACCCCAATGCACACAGCTCAGCCCATGTTCCTTCCCATTGTGGGCAGATATCTTGTGCTCACCATGTCTTGATTTCAGCGTTTCCCTGAGGTCCCCCTCACGGCAAACAACAGCAGAGCTCAGAGCAGGACACAGAGAATCATTCAAACTGCACACCCACAGGGAACACACCAAAAGGCACCCTGAAGATTCCACCTCTTTGTCTGACTGGCAGGTCTGCCTGGCGCCCTTTGATTGGACAGTGAGTCTTAGCCCTCCTCACGTTAAAGAGTGCTTCCTATCCTGGGACCACACCTACTCAAGATCTCAGTAGTGGTTTGCATTCCATTAACATTTGAAATAAGATATCAAGAGGCATCACACCTCACACAGCCCTGAGAGAGGAACAACATTCCAGCTTAGGCTGGTCAGCTTCCTGCTTCTCCCCCTCTGAAGCCAGAACCCTGCCTTTACCAGTACCTGTGCCTGAGCTTTCCTCAAAGCACTTGTCTTCTTCCCATAATAATGATGAAAAGTTTGCCTAGACCATTACTGAAGGTTCATTGGATGTATCAATCTGACCCAGGAATTGATGACCCAATGTAACACCAGCCTGGTCTAGAGAGTGAGGTCCAGGTCAGCCTCTGCTATACAGAGAAACACTTGTCTCCAAATAAAAAAAGAAAGAAAAAATAATAAAAACAAACCAAGTGGGTTTTTTTGTTTATTTGTTTTGTTTTGTTTCGTTTTGTCTAAATCCTGGGCTCAGGGAAACTGAAGCTCCCTTCTGAAACAACCCCATAAGAAAAGCCAGAAACATAAGCGAAACATAAGGGAAACACTGTTGAGCACTATTATTAGTCAGCACATTTTCAACAGTGGCAAATTAAAAAACAAATACAGTTGGATTAGTACAGATTTTCTAGATAAGCCTATCTCAAATCATAGAGAAAAACGAATCTTTCTATGTATATAGAAAGGGTAGTTAACAGAATGTCCTTATAAAGGCTGTCAGCCATGGGGAGTTAGAAAAATCAAGGACTGGTGGATTTCATGTTGCAGGATATTACAGCTGATCTTCAGTGTATACCAGTATATTTAAGATATAAGTACTTCCTAATGCCAGTTTAAAAAACAAACAAACAAATCACCTTTGCTTTATAAAATAAAAAAGTACAAGTACCAAAACAAAAGAACTGCATTTTCATGACACTTCTATAGGTAGGTTGCAAAAAACACATATAGCCTAGATCAAAAGTGGATAAGAACATCTCAAAAGTTCAAGATTAAGAAAGGGTTTCTCACTTCAAAAGGTATAATTAAGAAACATCCCCCAGAGTAAGCAGGGTGAGAGTTAGGGTTAGGGGATTAGGGGGTTATGGTTAAGATCAGGACAAGGGTTGTTAGGGTTACGATGCTTAGGAAATTAAGGGTTTAAGATAGGATTATAGATTTAGTAAAAGTCCCAGGGCTAGGCTCATGCTTAAGGTTAAGATGGCCATTATTATTCTTGATGGTCCCACTGAGTCAATCGTATCCCTGTTACACAATGAAGAAATGTTAGGGTTGTGGTCAGTGTCAGGATCAGGTCAAAGTATTTGTTGTTGTATGTCAACTCAGTTTCTATCTTTTTGCTCATCTGCCTTCCTAGTCCTCATTTTTTATAATATCAAAATCTTTCCTGTCCCAGTGAAAGTGGAATGTGAGTTATCCATGAACCTAGAATTCCCAGATGGGAAATATCTTTACATTATTATGAGGTCCTGTTCACAGACAACAGAAAACCACTACTCCTTTAGTTTTTCTAAGTTTCATCTGGGGATCCTCATAAGATGGACAAAATCATGGGACTTGGTGCCCCTCTTTGGTAATACCATAAGTATTGCATGGGCTATTTGTCTTCACCACATCTTTAGTAAATATAACCAAATGGCACAAGACAAAATGGTCTCCATCATTACTCTTGCTGGTCTCACTGAGTCAATAGGAACCCAATTGCACAAAATACCACAACTATAACCTATTCATTTTATATCTTAATGTTTTGTTCTGTTCTTACTCTGATAGCTTCTACCTTATTCACTCAATGGTTTCTCTAAAGAACCTAAAAGTTTATCCATACCACTTCCAAACTAGCATACTGAAAAAGGAAGTGATGACTCTGATATTCACAAAATCAAACAGATAATCAAGGGACAAGTTGCCAAGGGCAAGACCGACTGCTGCCAGCAAAGAATATCTATGCTACTCTGTGTTGGGTCTCAGTGTCAGTTATTTATGCAGCTAATTCCCCTCAGTGATAAAATGGCCTTCAGTACTCTTCTGCTCTAGATATGTATGGTTTACTTTCTGTCCAAATTAAAAATATGCTTACTAAAGATTTTTTGTGAAGTTTTCACAAAATAATCAATGAAAATTATGGAAAAAAATCTTGGACAAGCAATAAACATAAATTTGTGGCTTAATGAAATTTGTCTTTTATTACTTATGTATAGAATATTCACATGGGATCATGGTTTATTCTTCACATCTTTTTCTTAATACCAAATAGATTACAAGTAAAGTAAACTGGTTAACTTAGACTAAGTTATTTTTATTCAGAATAAATAAAACTTAAAAATTAATATGAATAGACAAATGTATTTTTAATCAATAAATCCCCACAGGTGAAATAAATATGAAATGACATTATGTCTCTGAATCTTTATTTGTAATGGGTAACATGAGGATATATATTTAAATTGTAATGTCTACTTTTAAGTAACTGATATATGTAAACATACAGATCTGGTCACAGTGGTGTCTCTATGAACCATATCACAATTCTAGTACACAACATGGTAACTATCCCTTAGGGTTCTAAATTAGTTTTAAAAATTTTTGCTTTCCTAGAGCAGGATTTGTTTTTAATGTTGGACATTGTCTTCACTCAATGTAATAATGATACATGAGTGCTTTTGAAAATGAAATATACATGTGTAAATATTTATATAGACAAAAACACTTTAATAATTTAAACAATATTTATTTCCCAAAATGCCTCATTAAAAACCAATAAATATACTAAGATAGAAAGATCAACACAGGGCTTCTGACTTATTGTCTAAATTAAACAACAACCATTTTCATATCTTCAACTCCCTTGAATTAATATAATCACAGAAGGTCTTTTTAAATATTATTAAAACTCTGTGAAATGAGAGGACATGGGTGGCCAATATTTCTATTATTTGTAGGGGGAATAACTAGTTAGGTCATGTGAATTTGTCTAAAGATATCCTGAGTAAATTGTTTTTGATGTATAGAATGTACTTCAGGGCTGGATAGAAGGCTCAGCATTTAAGAGCGCTGGCTGTTCTTCGAGAGGTTCTGAGTTCAATTCCCAGCAACCACAAGGTGGATCACTACCATATGTCACAGGATCATATGCCCTCTTCTTCTGTGTCTGAAGACAGGGATATTATGCTCCCATACACGAAATAAATAAATAAATCTTTTTTTAAAGAATTGCTTTATCAATTTTCTTTAGGGAAAAACAATAATTTTACCTTTTATCCTTTGATAAACTATGATACTTTTAAAATGTGGTATCATTGAATCTTAGAAATGGGGAATAAAAATATTTTATTCCCCACTCCTGAATTAATGTTCTGACAATAAATTGTGGATTTATTTGTTAAAACTATTTTAACTTTTGGTGTTAACATTTAGTGGTCTTAAAAAAGAAGTATTTATATAGAGAGACTTCTATGTCTTCTACTCTGATCCTGTATAGTTGCAGTTCAAGTTCATCATTTTATCTTCTTGAAAAGCTTTCGGAAAGCACATTTTTCTAGAATGAAAAAGAGCCAGGACTACTGAGTATCATTGGCCATCTTATTTTTCATCCCAATCATTGGACAGAAAAAATAAGTAAAACCACCTTTTTGTGGTAAATAGTATTATTATTTTTTTACCACAATTGAATGATAAGTATTCCAAGTAAAAGACACAAAAGACTTGGTGTTTATAATAAGATTTAAAGCACTAGAGTTGGACGGACTATTTTGTATAGTTCCTGTTAATAACTGTGAGATATCATTTGTCCGCAATGGGGGAGCTAGAAAAAGGACCCACGGAGCTGAAGGGCTTTGCAGTGCACAGAAGGAACAGCAATGAGTCACCCAGTACTCCCAGAGCTCCCAGGGACAAAATCATCAACCAAAGAGTACACATGGAATCACTCATGGCTCCAGACACATAGGCAGCAGAGGATGGTATTGTTAGACACCAAAGGGAGGAGAGGCCCTTGGCCCTGGAAAAACTTGATACCATAGTGTAGAGGGATATCAGAAAAGAGGAGCAGTTTAGGGTTGATTGGGGAGGGGAGATGGCTTAATGGATTTTTGGGGGAGGGGGAACCAGGACAGGGGACCAAATTTGAAATGTAAATAAAGAATATATTATAAAAAAAAAGAAAAAAATGAATAGAAAAAAAATTGGATACAATGGTCAAAAATAAATCTGGATTATAAAACTTTACTGGGACTAAACAACAAAGAGTTCAGTAACATATGAGAGAGCAAAGTTACAAACAATTGGAGAAAGGAAGAAGAGGATGAAGAAGAAGGAGAAGAAGAAGGGGAAGAAGAAAAGGAAGAAGAAGAAGAAGAAGAAGAAGAAGAAGAAGAAGAAGAAGAAGAAGAAGAAGAAGAAGAAGAAGAAGAAGAAGAAGAAGAAGAAGAAGAAGAGGAGGAGGAGGAGGAGGAGGAGGAGGAGGAGGAGGAGGAGGAGGAGGAGGAGGAGGAGGAGGAGGAAGAGGAGGAGGAGGAAGAGGAGAAGAAGCAGGAGGAGGATAAAGCCTGTAAATTATTTCCAATAAAATCATAAATGAAAATTTTGCTAAACTAAAGGTGTCTGATAATGTACAAGAACCATCAAAAATTCTAAACAGACTGAGAAAAAGTTCCTTTGCCACATAATAATCAAATCAATAAACATATAAGGTAAGCAAATATTTAAAAAAACTGCAGCAGAAAAATTTAACAAACTAAACAAAACAAAAATTAGAAATGTATGAAATCACAACTATTAGCTTCACATCCATCTTATTTTTATGGAATTAATTCATTACACACACAATGTTCTCCCTGCATGTATTCCTGCAGGCCAGAAGAGGGCACCAGCTCCCATTACATATGGTTGTGAGCCACCATGTGTTTGCTAAGAATTGAACTCATGAACTGTGTAGGAACAGCCACAGCTCTTAACCTCTAAGCCATCTCTCCAGGTCTATTCCTGCTTTCTTCTTGTATATTATAAAAGACAAAAAGATGCTGCATAGTCTCAGAAGCCACCCATGCTTCTACAAGAAAGCAACTGGTTCAGATGTTTTGGACAGAATTACAATCAGCCATGATACTGAAATTATTCAGAGGTCATGGCCTGAACTATCAAGTAAGAAGCAACCACTAGAAACCTCACAGGAAGTCACATCTGGCTGATCATTCCAATCCAACCCCATAGAGGACACACTGCTCAACCACATGTTCCTCCCCATTGTGGGCAGTGATCCTGTACTCACCATGTGTTGATTTCAGAGCTTCCCTGAGGTCCCCTCACAGCACACAACAGCAGAGCTCAGAGCAGGACACAGAGAAGCATTCAAGCTGCACACCCACAGGGAACACCTCAGAAGGAGAAGGTGAGAGCGAGAGTGAAGAAGATCAATCAGCATAAATGTTTAGAAACATTTCCAAATAAAACCATAAATGAAAACTTTCTTAAACTAATGGAGGTGCCTGTTAATGTAAAAGAAGCATCCAAAATACCAAACAGATTGTAGAAAAGTGTCTTTGCTGCACAGTAATCAAAACAGCAAGCATCAAAGGAAAACAATATAAATAACTACTACATAACTAACTAACAAAACTAAAGACAAAAAAATAGCCTGGGACCTAGCCCTGCTCATCCCACAGCCTTTGACCCCAGCCAGCTCCAACCTGATTATTTATGTTCCTTGGGAAAGCGCCAGCCCAGACCTCTGTAAAATCTACCAGGTCTTTGTCATTTCACAGCCCAGCCTGTGTCATTAAGGATCAGTATGCAGTTTATTGGCCTGGGAATTCCCTTCCTGTCTCACCAGCTCACAGCCAGAAGCCAGGGCAGGGCGCACAGCCTAGAGATCTAAGGAGGCCAGGCTCAGCTTCCATTCCCACAGGAGGGTCATGCTAGGAGGCCACTCTCCCTGCCTGGAGGAGCACAGAGCGGGTTTGCACTCTGCCCCACTGCAAACTTTCTAGAGCGGGAAGCCTGCGTCTTTCCCAGCCACTGTCCCTGCCTGGAGCACAGAGAGAGTTTGCTCTCTGCCCTGCTGCAAACTTTCCAGAGCAGAGCCGGAAGCCCGCGCCTTGCCCGGCCACTGTCCCCGCCTGGAGGAACACAGAGAGGGTTTGCACTCCGCCCTGCTGCAAACTTTCCAGAGCAGAGCCGGAAGCCCTCGCCTTGCCAAGCCAATGTCCCTGCCTGGAGGAACACAGAGAGGGTTTGCACTCTGCCCTGCTGCAAACTTTCCAGAGCAGAGCCAGAAGCCCACGCCTTGCCAGTCCACTGTCCCTGCCCACAGCACAGAGAGGGTTTGCACTCTGCCCCGCTGCAAACTTTCCATAGCGGGAAGCCTGCGCCTTGCCAGTACACTGTCCACACCTGGAGCACAGAGAGAGTTTGCACTCTGCCCCGCGGCAAACTTTCCAAAGCAGAGCGGGAAGCTTGCTACTTGCCCGGCCATTGTCCCTGCCTGGAGTAGCACAGAGAGGGTTTGCACTTGGCCCCGCTGAAAACTTTCCAGAGCCGGAAGCCCGCGCCTTGCCCGTCCACTGTCCCTGCCCAGAGCACAGAGAGGGTTTGGACTCCGCCCCACTGTAAACTTTACAGAGCGGGAAGCCCGCATCTTGCCTGGTCTCTCAAAACTTACAGACTGCTTCTGTGGAGACGACAGGAGGATAGCGCGGTGTAACTTGAGAGCTCACGGACACCCACAGCACGGAGAACTATCTTCATCCAGATGCGCACGCGAATGCGGTCCCGTTCCACAATTCCAGGCCCGGCTGCTCAGAGCCCGGGAAGCTCAGCAATCGCTGCAGCTGTAAATGCGCGTGCTCACCTCCTTCCCGTCTCTGCCAGACCTCTGACCAATGCACACATTCAAACTCCCAGCCCACTTTCATTCATAAAAATTAAAGACAGGAAATGACGACATTCCAGGAGGCTGGATGCAGGGCGGGCGCTGCAGTGACGTCAGGGGTGGTGCCAGCGGTTGCCGGGTGATAGACAGGGACGCCAACATGGCGCCCGCCAGGGACTGAGGTGCACGGTCATGGGGAGGGGGCGGGGCTCGGGGGACATCAGGGGCGTGGCCAGCGGTTGCTGGGTGTCAGTCAGGGAATCCAACATGGTTCCTGCCCGGGCTGAGATAGATGGGCGAGGGATGGGGTTGGCCTGATATCAGGGGCAAGGACAGCCTTCTCTGCTTGACTGACAGTGATGCCAATGTGACATTTTCACTGAATTTGAAGAAATATATAAATATGTGTGTTAAAATTGAAGAATTTAATGTAAAATAAAACACATGAAAGTGTACACATAGATAATACTTCAAAACTGCTTGATAAACCATGTAAAAAAATTCTAATCAAATTGATGGCTTTCATGGAAAATACTTCTTATAAACTTGAAGAAATATACAGAAAATTTATTTAAAATTAAGATTTGGCATTGAAAATAAATACATATAAAAAGTTGACAAAGAAAACTAAATGTGTAGGCAAACTCAATTTTAGGAATAAATTGAAAAATAATGTGTTAAAATTGAAAAATCTGTTGGAAAATAATAATGGTAAAAAGATAAATTATCTTTACTAGATCAAACACCTAGAAACATTTTCTCATAAAATTCATGATTTTCAAAGAAATTTTTTCTGATATAATTGAAACAATATATAGAAAAGTAGTGTTAAATTGAAGATTTTTACTGGAAATTATTCAGATAATTTTGTGTACATAAAAACATCTCTAAATAATTGAAATATTAAATAGAAATATTTTCTGATAAAATTAAAGTTTATCTTAACTAATATCTGTAGTGATATTGAAGATATGTGTGTTCAAATTGAAGTGTTAATTGGAAAATAATAATAGTAAAATAGTAAACATAGAAAATATACCTAGAACATTGTCCAATAACCTAGAAAAAATGTTGATAAAATTGAAGATTATGATGGAAAATATTTCTAATACAATTGAAGTAATATACAGGAAATGTATTATAATTGAAGATATCAGAAAAGATAATACAGATGAAATATTATTAGACATATAAACTATTTCTAAACTAATGGAAAAATGTTGTAGAAACATTCACTGAAAATATTTGTGAAAAAAATGAAGTGGAACTTGAAATAGTGAAGGTTTTAATTGAAAAATAATACAGATAAACAGTAGACATAAAAAGTTCCTAAAATGATTGTAAAATAAACTAGAATCATTATCTGATAAAATTGAGGGTTTACATGTAAAACATTTCCAAGAAAATTAAAGTAATATATTAAAAAAAATGTGTTAAAATTGAAGAATTTGTTGGAAAATAATGTTAAAAATTGTAGATAATTTTATTTTGACTGAATGACCAAGGACATAGAAAAATTTGGGATGAAAGGGAAGATTTTCATGGAATATATTCCTGATAAAATTGAAGGAGTACATAGAAAAAGGTGTGAAAGTTGAAGATTTACAAGGAAAGGGATGCTACTAAAATGATAGAAATAAAAATATTTCTAAATTAAATAAAGGGGAAATTAGGAAATTTTGATAAAATTGGAGATTGACATGGGAAATAATCCTAATAAAATTGAGGTGCTGTAAGGGAACCTCAAGTAAGCTCTGTTTTTGAGACATGTTGAGCACAGAGTCACTGCTCATAGTGAGGAGGAGCAGACATATGAGCAGTGGGAGCAGTGGTGGTTGGTCCTCCCTAGAGCTGCATGGGAAGCATCGGCCAGGTGTAGCCAGATGTTTGCACCTGTGAGGTCCCTTGTGGTGCTCCTCCCTTGCTAGATCAGGCCGTGACCTCTGAATAACTTCACTATCAGGGCTGAATCTGCTCAAAATACTTGGACCAGGGGCTTGCTTGAAGAAATGTCATGGGCAGGATGCCAAACTTGGACAGCCCTGGCCTGTGTTTTGCTTGCTTGATTAAGCACGGCCAGATTCTCTGTGACAATTATTTTTCCTTTTAAAGGTGCTTTTGGTAGTTTAATCATAAATACAAATTTACAATCACAAAAGAGATTTTTATGAACCATACCTGAAAGTGTGTCTGTTTAATCATTGATAATTTAGACGTGAATTGTAACATGTCACTATTTTTCATTTGTCTGGTGGGCATTAGTTTTTAGGAAATGATTTCTACATACAGGATGCCAACCTGGAGGATTCCATGAAGGGATTGATGCCGAGTTATGGTGTTGTCCTTAATGTCACAGGGCATTTTATTTGATTCATCACAGGAAAGGAGTGGTACAATGTTTATTGATGGTCTTCTCTTTTATCTCTCATTTTTCAATTATTGAGCATAGATATCTTTCATACACTATATTCTAATTACCTCTTTCCTCAACCAACTATTTCCAGATTTCCCTATCCCATGCCTCATGTTCAAATCCCTACTTTTTCTTTCTTTTCCCTGTTAAAGAACTAAACATCTAAACTATTCTATTATTATTATTAATTATAAAAAACAAAACCTTTAATAAAATAAAATGAAAAATATACAGATGGAAAGATAAATAAAACAACTAAGAAACCTCAACATAATATTCATAAAATGAAATTACATAAAAACACAAGTATAAACCACAATACACTTAAATAGGAAGGAACTTTGTTGCATAAAAAACAAAAACAAACAATCAAACAAACAAACAAACAAACAAACAAAAAAACCCAAAGACATGTTGAGCACATGGTCACTGAAGAAAAAGAGGAGCAAAAACAAAGTAATTACCTTTCAATTAAAAATGCCAAGATTTAAAAACTCAATCTTTTAAATTCAGAGTAAATCAGTGTGTGTGTGTGTGTGTATGTGTGTGTGTGTGTGTGCTGAGTCTGTGTGTGTGTGTGTTTCTGTCAGTTTGCCTCTCTTTCACTAGCCCCTCCTCCCTTGCCACACTCTCTGACCAATCTGGCCTTGAATTCATATTGATCTGCCTGACTCTGCATCCTGAATGCTGGGATATAAGGTTTGATTTCCCACACCTGGCTCAGGGTAACTCTTTAAGTAAAGTCAATTCTTTAAGTAAACGGTAGGCAGTCTTCTTAAATAGGTTCATTGTTACAAAAGTCAGCTCTTTTGAGTAAAAAATCCAGCTAATAAACAAAATGCTATCATTACCCCCATAATTTCATTGTTCAATTATGCATATCCTTTCAATAAACTATCGTTTTCATACAACATTTGCCTTTTGATAGTAGTCCATGTTGTGAAGAAAAGCGACTCTAAGAATGTCATACTAGGCTTATAATCCTTTACAAAATTTCCAGTCTGAATTTATTTGGCAAGCACAAAGGTGTCCTGGAATCTGATCAAGTTCTTGCTGCTTCACATTTAGTTTTCCGTGCTTTCCCTGAAATAGAGCTACGCTAGCCAAAGGCAAAATTTCTATTTGTTGTGAAACTGCAGAAATTAAACCATGCCAGCAATAATTACTTAGCCTAGTTCTTCCCCTTTGCAGAATGGACCACTGAGCCCTGCACAGCAAGGAGGCAGCCAGAGCTGGCTTCTGGACTTCCCTGGGTGTTTATTCCAGGGACCTGGCTATAGAGCAGAGGAACTAGGGTCCCTAAATACAGATCAGCCCTGGGCCAACAGGAGGCCGGCATCACTGGGCAACAGTCTCAGTCCTTTCCACAGCCTTCCTTAGCGTGGACCCTTCTAAGTGCTTTTGGATTTGTAGAGCTCAGCTTTGCCTTTCCTTTCCTTGGTTGACAGGATCACTGATTCCTCTTTCAGGGCCAAGCTTCTTTTCTTTTCTTTTCTTTTTTTTTTTTTTTTTTGTAACAATATAAATTATGCCGTTTTCTTTGTGCTCTTTGCGAAATTTTGTTTTTCCTCCTCTTAGCTGATGGGCTCCCTGTTTCCTTTTTGAGGCCAAATTTCTCTTCTGTAAAAACATAAAAATTATGTCGGTTTATTTTTCTCTAAGAGTTCATCTCTGCACTTGGCTGTTGCCCCCAACCATCTCTCTGCTTGGAACAGAGGATTATTATCTGCTCAGGTGTCCAGCTAAAGAAATGACACTTAACAGGATTTACAAGCAGGACACTGTGACATGTGCCTTTAATCTCAGTATGAAGGAGGCAGAGGCAGGGAGCTCTTTGACTTGGTGGTCCACAAAGTGACTTTCAAAACAGCCAGGGTTACAGAGAGTAAGACTCTGTGGTCGCTAGTCTGTGTTGTTAACTTGATTAAATCTTGAATTAAGCAAAATCCAAAGCATGAGGACACTCCATCAAAGGGATTTTTGCTTACTTTGTAAAAAATCAATCAATGTCTTTGAGGTAGGAATGCTCCACTTTAATTCAGACTGTTTGAGCTTGAAAGATCCAGGCCTTTAATCTGTATATGGAGTAAGGAAGCCAACTAACTTTGTTATTGTGATTGTTGTTGTTGTTGATATTCTGAGCCAGGGTTTATCTGTAATACCTCTGACTGTCCTGGAACTCACTTTGTAGACCAGGCTACTCACAAAGTCCCACCTGATTCACTTCCATACTGCTTGGATTAAAGGTCTGAATTGCCACACTTAGTAGTACACACTCATCCAGGGGCTTTAATCCAGGCTTTAATCCAGAGATTATATCTGGAACACACACCTTTAATTTGGGCCACACCTTAATCTTGAGGCCTATATAAGAACACAGAGGAAGAAAGTTCTCACATTACCTGCTTGCTCTCTCCTAGCTAGCAAGTCTTATGACCTCCCTGAATTAGAGTCCACTTGTCTGTGATTCCATCTTCTATTGAAGACCAGCTGAGACATCCAGCCTTGGGGACTGAGAACTTCTGGATTTCTTGGACTTTGCTTCCTATCCAGCTGTTGTGGAATAAGGCAGACTGCATCCTGTTAGTCTTTCTAATATATCCCCTTTCAGGAAAGAGTGAGTGAGTGAGAGATCATTCTATGTGATCTTTTGCTCTCTGAAACAAGAACCTCAAGTAGACTTGCTGGCCCATGAGCACTTTCCCCATTGCCTGTCTAATCAGTTGCCTATAATGTTTAACTCTAGACAATTGCATGTTGTTGCAAGGTATTTCTCATGCATACATATTGAGGTGGGGAGAGGCTAGTGATTAGAAGGGAGTGAGGAGGAGGGCTCGGGAAAGAGACACAGGGAGGTGCTTGCAGGAGCCACAAGTGGGAGACGGGAGAGAGGCATAGCATACTAAGATGGAATCAGAGGTAAATATATCTAAAGGTTATAATATTGGGATAGAACTTTTAATATAATAGATTTGGTTTCTTATTACCTTAGTGGCATCTTGTACTTGTGTTTTAAATATATTTAAATCTAATTGGCAAATTAACTATGTGTTGAGAGTCTGTCCTTCTGGGTAATTTGGGGCACCTTGGTTGAGGAACCAAAGGGACTGGTGGCCCTGGGGTAGTGTGACATTTGTGAAATGTGGGTCTGCTGCCAATGGTGGAGAGAGAACTCAGTTGAAATGCTTAGAAGCTGGAAGAGATTTTCTCTGAAGCAACAGTGAGAGCCCAGCTGATTGAGACACTGTGGAGACCTGTTGAGTGTCAGGTGAGGCAGAAGAGATGCTAAGAGTGGCCCAGACTGCTCTAGAGAGTCTGAGGCAGTGACTAGATTCTTGAGAGCATGGCTTGGCCCTACCAAAGGGTTAGATTGCTGCCTCTGCCAAGGATGTCACTGAGAGGGATGGTTACTTCTCTTGCAGTTATAGTGGGTGAGGAATATGTTGCCTCATTTTTTAATTAAATATTATTACAGCATCCAGAGTAATAGTATCTTATGTTGAGAAGCTTCACTTCTTTTTTGTTTGCATGTTTTGTTCTTTGAGCCTAGATTGTCCTGTATGGCCTAGCTGTCCTGAAACTAGGTCTGACTACCAGGCTGGCCTTGTGGTCAAAGTTCCCTTTGACTCTGATTCTGTTGTTCCAGATCTGCTTCTTTCCCTTGGGTTCTGGGGTGAAAGGATTTTGCCACAAGATTGGTCAGAATCTTGCCTACTTAGGCAATGCAAACAAATGCTAGGATTGTGGGCTTAAACCCAGTTATCCACAGTGTAATGGTTGGGAAGGGCCACGAAGTGTAGAGTATAATCCACTAACTAGAGTCTTCTCTGAATCAAAGGTCAAGGACTTGCCCAAAGAGTTCCATGGATAAATCCAAGAATATGATGCAGTTTTCTCCCAGTTGTTAAAGGTACATCAGATTCTAAAGAACATTCCCTGCCAAGTGCACCTGTATTGCCAGCCCTGAGTACAAGGTGTTCCACACCTGAGTCACATTGTTTCTGTGGAGATTCAAGCCACTGCTCTGAGGATGGCTGGTTTGCTGACTGGGACCTATATTCCTTTTGTGTATTTGAGAGCTTGGACTACCTGAGATACTACCAAAGATTGAATTTTGCCATGAAAAAGGGCAGAGAGGTCTCCCAGAGTGAGAGTCAGAGGGAGCCACAAATGTCCCCAGGAAATGTGGATGACAACAAATACAAAGGTGTAGAAGATCCAGCCCAATGCTCACCAAGCTTGTTCAGAGAAAAACGACAGGAACTTGAGACCTATGATGGTGTAGACTGCCCTGACCAGCACCCTGCTTCTGAGAGTTCCAGGAACTTAGGATGCTGTGCATGGCTTCAAAAGGCTCTTGGCCAGAAGAAGAAGTGAACAAGCCACCCAGAACTCTGTTTGGAGCCCAGGAGCCCTGATGCCTGCTAAGAGTTGCAATTAGGGGATTCTCTGGTAGCTCCTCTATTAAAGCAAAGGCACACACAAGGCAATTGTGTCTTTGCAGCCATCTGGTGTTTGTTTGTTTATCTCATTCTTAATAAAAGTGTTAAAAGCTTGAGATTTGTGTTCTTTTAGAAATGGCCCAAGGAAAAAATGAAGAATAGAGTAGAGACAGATGAGGATAGTCTACTTTTTCCTACATTTGGTTACAGGAGTAACTGGTGGTTTGTCTTAAAGGAAGTCCTTAGGAGAATTTGGCATCCTGGTTTTCATGGGTGTTGGGACATAAAAGAATGAAAACACAGGGAGTAACCGTGAGCATTTTTGGAAACCTCTCTGCTTAATCGACATGGTTGAGGAGTGATCTACCCAGTGCTTCCTTTACAAATTAATCTGGGCGCCATCTGCAACTTCCATTTTACCCCTTCTTCCTTTTGTGTAGACTAGACTATCCTTGAACTCAGATTTACTTTGCCTGTCTCTCTAGTATGGGGATTAGAGGCCTGTGCCACGATGTCTGCAAAGGAGAATGCTTCTGTTTTCTGCAATTTCCTCTGGAAATTTCAACATCACGCGTGAACAGACCTGCAGAAGCAGTACTGACTAAGTTGGAAGCTCAGGGCAGTGCTGGCCCTGACACAGAAAACCCAGCTCCCTGGCCTTGAGAGGGTGTCTATCTTTTATGTGCTTGCTCTCTTTGAAGAGGTTTGTGTTTTACAAGTCTGGCTTCTGCTTTTGGTCTTCCTTAAAGTTTAATCCCTCAGTAGGCTAAGCCATGTATCAGGCTAAAAAATGATTGCACAGATCTCAGTGTCAAGACGACAATTAAATATCATTTCTTATAGTTGGTTCACTGACCTTCATTTTTTAGCAAGTGTATGTAGGAAATAAATTAAACACTGCACAGAAATACCGAATAGCATGTTATCCTTTGAATATTCAATATTTTCAATACTTCACATCACCTGAAATTTCAACAGAGGTGGGAAGACTCAGGTAATACATCTTGCATGCACTCAGAGAATGACTCATCCCTTGGCACCAGGCTGTTCTGTCAGTATTTAGGAGAACATCCTGGGTTCGAATCATTGCACTTGCTGGCCATAATCTGATATGGTTGTCAAAGAAAAAGGACCATGAAACAAAATAACTCACACAGTTGGAAATGGTTTCAGCTTGTGCAATCCAACAGTCAAGAAGAACTTGGCTGTGTGGGAAATTAACAGTTAGTAGAGCCCTGAGCTTCCAAAGATGTGCACTGACGATTAGCATCCCTCTCTGGAAGAAGAGCCGCCCCATATCGTCCTGTGCTGTGAAGAAGTGGCAGCGACTGGAGCTCAGAGGCTGAGCTGTGGATCTAGGGAGCTTTGGATCTTCTGGCTCCCTCCTTGGTCCTTGCTCCAGCTGTAGCCTCTGTAAGTGTGGACAAGAAGAGAAGAGGATTAACTGTGGACCTGCCCTGCCAGGATTGCAAGACTCACATAAAACTCGGGGTGTGTGAGTGAGTTACCCGGGGCTGTCCTGTGTTTTCTGTGTCTGTCACATGTACTCTTGGACCATGGCCCCAAGGCAACAGGGGAACTACAGCTAGATGACAAGACCAGCTGAGACAGAATACCAGTTGAGCACTTGTCTGTGCCATCTGGAAAATCTTAGGCAAACAGAAAGGAAAGCAACTGCAAGGAGATTTGTGTTTACACTGAGTTTATTATATTGCTTGAGAGGGGGGCAGTGTGGGAAGTCTTGGCAAACTTGTAGGGCCAAATCGGTCTTTTACCTATGGTGGACAGAATAAAGTCTGCTTTTTGAAATGTCAGGAGGCTGAGCTGTCATTAAAAAATCTCAGCACCTGCAATAAATCTCCATCCTTGAACCTGGGCACCATGCGTTTTGGCCTGCCTTTAGGAGTACAAGTTCCAGAACCAGAGCTCTCTGCAGAATTCCACCTCTGCCTGCCTGTCACAATCCAATCCTGTTAGTACACCGCATGCTCAGAGGAGCAAAAACACATATGAGGTGTAAAATCACCTGCGGAAAAACAACTCCGGCCTGCTGACAGCCTAGCAGAACTTGGCTTGGGGGAGAAATCATAGCTACTAGAGAAGGGGATCCAAGGTGTGAGCACGGAGATCACCACCACCTGCAGTGCCCTCTGTGGTGAAGAAGTATAAGGGCTGCAGCTCTGTAGGAGAACTGAAGATCTGCAAAAGGAGACTTTAGGCTTCTAGCCAGGCCTCATTCCATGGTTCTGGCTCTTGCATTGCCCTCAACCACCACAACCATCCTGCATGACAGTGGTTCTTTGGAAGGGACCAAGCTAATTCAAATAATATAAAATAATAAAATAACAACCCTACTATGAGTTACATCAGATCGGCTCCTACCTGTTATTTTGTAGATCACTAACATTTCCCTAGCATTACACTTCTCTTCTCACCTTGTTGGAACTCACTTTGTAGGCCAGGCTACTAACAGAGATCCACCTGCCTTATTCACTCCCACAGTGCTTGGATTAAAGATCTGAATCGCCCCACCCAGCAGAAGACTCTCACCTTTAAAGCAGAGATTGAATCTGGAACACACACCTTTAATTTGGGCCACACCTTCATCTTGAGGCCTATATAAGAACACAGAGGAAGCAAGTTTTCACATTGCGTGCTTTCCCTCTCCTGGATAGCAAGACTTAGGACTTCCCTGGCATTATTGCTTACTTGTCTGTGATTCCATCTTCTACTGAAGACCTGCTGAGACATCCAGCCTCAGGGACTGAGACCTTCTGGATTCTTGGTCTTTGCTTCCCATCCAGCTGTTGTGGAATAAGGCAGACAGCATCCTGTAAGTCATTCTAATATAATCCCCTATCAGGAAAGAGAGGGTGAGTGAGAGATCATTCTACGTCATCTTTTACTCTTTAAAACAGGCACCGCAAGTAGATTTACTGACCCATGAGCACTTCCCCCATTGCCTGTCTCATCAGTCCACTATAATTTTAACTCTAGACAATTGCATCCACAGTGATAGGATCTTAATTTGAGAAGCTTCACTCCTTTCTTGTTTGGTTGTTTGGATATTTTAGCCTAGGTTTTAATCTGTAGCCCTTGCTGTTTTGAAACTAGGTCTGACTACCAGGTTGGCCTTGAGATCAGAGATCCACCTGCCTCTGCTTCTATCCCCAATCTGCTTCTTTCCTATAGGTGCTGAGAATAAAGTCTTGCACCACCAGACTGGGCAGAATCTTGCCTCCTTAGGCAATGAAAATAGATGCTAGTATTGTGGGTTTAACACCCAGTTTTCCACAGTGCAATGCTTGGGAGGGTATAATTAACTAACTGGAGATTTCTCTATATCAGAAGGCAAGTACTTTCCCTCAGCATTCCATGGATAACCTGAAGGTTCTGAGGGAGTACCTTCTCAGTTTTGTCAAAAACACAGCAGATTACGAAGAACATGGACTGTCGAGTGCACGTGATTTGCCAGCTGTGAGTTCAGGATCTTCCATGTCTCAGCCACTTTCTTTCTGTGGAGAGCCAAACCACAGGTTTGATGATGGCTGTATTGTTGATTGGGATCTATAACCTTTTACTATGTATTTGAGAGCTTGGACAACCTGAGACACAGCAGCAGATTGAATTGTGTCATGAAGGGCCCAGAAGTCTTGCATACTGAGTGTCAGAGGGATCCACAAGTGTCCTCAATAGATGTGGAAAATGACAAAATCAAAGGTATAGAGGAGCCAGACAACCCTAGACAAGTTTGCTTAGGGAGAAAGGCCTGGAACTTGAGACCTGTGGTGGTGTAGACTGCCCTGACCAGGATCCTACTTCTGACCATCCCAGGAACCTAGGATGCTGGGCATGGCTTCAAAGGGCTTTCAGTTAGAAGAAGAAGTGAAAAAAACTCACCCAGAACTCTGTTTGTAGTCTTGGAACCCTGAAGCCTGCTAAGACTTGTAATTAGGGGATCTTCTGTCAGCCCATGCCAAAGCATCCCTTCCTCCTGAGGTTACCAGACACAAGACAAGGTATAGTAAAGAATAGAGTCTAGGATCCCGGGCAGTGCGTGGAAAGGGGCTGAGCAGCAGCAGGCGTTCATTGCTCTTGGCGTCCTGATTATTTACACACCTGATGTGAGTGAGCAGCTGCTTCACACTTCAGAGTGGCATTGCCCACCATGAGGGACTTTACTGTGAACCGTGAGCTGAAATAAACCTGTTCTCCCGACAGAGTATTTTATCAAAGTAGCAGCAGTGATTAAGATACTTGTGAATTGACCTTTATCCATTCAAGGTCACTATGAGAGGTAATGTTGTGTTTTGTTTAAAGAATTTTTTATTAGATATTTTCTTATTTACATTTATTTTTTTGCTTTTGGTTTTTTGAGACAGGGTTTCTCTGTGTAGTCCTGGCTGTCCTGGAACTCACTCTGTAGATCAGGCTGGCCTCAAACACAGAAATCCACCTGCCTCTACTTCCCAAGTGCTTTTTTATTTTTTTTTTTTATTTTTCAATTTATTTATTTATTTATATTTTTATATATTTTATATTATATATACATATGTTTCTATTTATATTTTATTTACATTTCAAATGTTATCCCCTTTCCTCGTTTTCCCTCTGAAAACCCTCTATCCCATACCCCCTCCCCATGCTCACTAACCCACCCACTCCTGCTTCCCTGACCTGGTATACTCCTACCCTGGGGCAATGAGCCTTCATGGGTCTAAGGGCCTCTCCTCTCATGGATGTCCGACCAGGCCTTCCTCTGCTACCCATGTGGCTGGAGCCATGGGTCCCTCCAGGTGTACTCTTCGGTTGGTGGTTTAGTCCCTGGGAGCTCTGGGGTTACTCATTGGTTCATATTGTTATTTCTCCTATGGGACTGAAAACACCTTCAGTTCTTTGGGTCCTTTCTCTAGCTCCTCCATTGGGGACCCTGTGCTCAGTTCAATGGCTGGCTGAGAGTGTCCCCCTCTGTGTTTGTCAGGCACTGGCAGAGCCTCTCAGGAGACAACTATATCAGGCTCCTGTCATCAAGCACTTATTGGCATCCACAATAGTGTCTAGGTTTGGTATATGAGCTGGTTACTGGCCCCAATATGATTGCTTTACCCTAACTCACGCAAACTGTTATTGTAACAACACTGAAGGTAAGAGGAGGCCCTTTGTCCACAGTCCATCTCTGCTGGCAGGGCTGGAGGTGGCCACAAAATGGCTCACAAATTTGGCCAGAGTGTATGAAAAAATAAAAGAGAGAAAATAAAAGCCTTACAGCTTTTTTAGATTGTGTCATGGAGACATTTTTGACAATACATGCCCATGGACCCTGAATAACCAGAAGCAAAGGCAGCAGTGGCTTGAGCTTTTGTCAGTCAGGGAACACCAGCTATGAAGACAAAGCCCCAGAGGGTGGAGTAGTTAGGAAAGAGTTGTCTAAGAGATTTGAGGATAGTGGCAAAGAGAGTATTTAATGGAGGACAGACTGCAGAGGAGACGCAGATGAGAGGACAGAAGCAACAGACTGGAGCCTCAATAAAGGAGATGAGGGGGCCCTGAGAATCAAAACTGCCCCCACCACAAGATCAGGGTCACCCTAAAAGTGAAATATAAACCCACCAGTTTTTGTTGATAAAATTCAACACTCCGTTTTGCTAAAACAGACAGAATTTCTTCACCAGTTTACAAGTGATTTCCCAGTGGCTACAGAAACAAAACAAACATGGAGTACTTCGTAGATGCCTTAAAAATTCAGACTATTTAAGACTCTGCTAAAAAAAAACAAAAGCCTTACTCTGCCAACTTCAGGTGACCTTTGTAGACCTGTGGACTGCATACTCAGACCAGGGGTCCTGGCATTAACCAATGGCCAATGTGTAACCAATTGGCACAAGCTAACAACCACTCTATTTACAACTAAGTCACATTGGCTTCTGGGTAAAAATGATACCAGAAGGACTCAGTGCCAGTCACCCTTCTTGAATCTCCCCAGAGTATCTACTCAGCTGCCCTGCTGTTGGACCCTGATCTCGCTGGATGGGCCTCTGTATGACTGCTCAAATGGATGTAGGGGTAACAGGGTTCACCAATGGCAACTGCCTCATTCAGGATGGACAGGGGTGTGCTGGGGCAGCAGTGGTGTCAAATACCGAGAACACATGTGGAGGACCACACTTGGCAGGAATGTCAGCCCTGAAAGCTGAACTTGCAGCTCTGAAAATATCATTAGAGCTGAGAAAAGACAAGACACATATGGCTGGTGTGCTATTGCTACCCCTCATATCCATGGGGCCATTTGTAAGGAGAGGACCCTTCTGATGGGGAAGAACTAACTCCATCCCAGAGAGCAACAAGAAAGCCCAGTGGGTGGCCCCTAGAAATTGGGTTCCTCATATCCTTGACTGAACCAGACCCAGGAGTCCCCACACTCTCTGTTGAGACAAAATATATGATCTGGGCCAAAAACCTGTTGATGACTCAGTGTTGTAAGAGATGAGGGAGGACAGCTAACTGACTGCAAACTAATGTGTGGGAGAAAGTGTGTCTACACAGAAAAATGGAAGAAATCAGAGACTTTCTAGAGTTCGTTGGAAATGAATATGCAACATGCACAATCTCATGGAAAAAAAAGAAAATGAAAGTGGAGCTAAAAGAAAGTTCACAGCACAAAATGCCTACATGAAAAAATTGGAGAACTCCCATGCTGGCAATTTAACAGCATGTTTTAAAGGTTACAACAAAAAGAAGTGAGGGAGCAAAGAAAACGAGGAGGAGACATCAAGAAATTTTCAGGTTGGGGGATGAAATTGATAAAAAAAGAAAGAGAGCAACTCAAAGAATTAATGAAACATGGAGTTGGTCTTTTGATCCTTTTATTAGACAAGATAAAAAATCCCTTATTAAATGATAAATATATAAAAATTAATTAAATCTAAAATGAAATGGGTGATTAAATAACAAACAATGGAGAAATACAGAGAATGGGAAAGACATAGTTTTAAAAAGGGTGCACTCCACCAACTTGGAAACTATAAAAGAAATGGATAATTACATCAATAGATTCCACATACCAAAATTAAACTAAGAAAATCAACTGGAACAGACATAAACATGAAAGAAAACAGAATTCATTAAAAATACAGCACCAATATGAGCCCAAGTCCAGAGGTTTTAGGGTAGAATCCTATCAGATTTTCAGAGGATTTAATAAGAATTCAGTGCATTCAACAATTTAGAAACAAAATAAATATTAGTCAATTTATTTTCTGAACCCCTGATTACTCATATATCTAGTCAGGAAAGACTGAGTGATAAAAAGAGAATTACAGACAAATTATCCCAAAAACTACAGATTCTAAAATACTTAAAAGATAAAACAAATCAAATAAAATATGAAATACATCAAAAGATCGTCCACCATTAACAGTGAGGAAGGCTTCATTCTAGAAAAAGCGATGGTTCAAAAAATGGGATTAAAGTGTAAGAAAAACCAAGAATTGATCATCTCATGAGGTAATGTAAAATTCTCTGACAATATTCAACACCACTTCATGATAAAATTCTCGGAGTTCTGGTGCTTACTGGGGCTGGAACATGGCTCCTTCTATTCCATAATCAGCAGCTTTCAATATTTCAAATATATCATTGCCTAATCTTGGCTTTCCTGGAACTTGCTTAGAGATCTACCTCGATCTCAAAGATCTGCATGACTCTGTCTCGTGAATGGTGGGTTAAAAAGCATGTAACACCATGCCTGGAACTAAGCCTTTCTGCTTATATTTTAAATTCAGAACCCAGAATCCAAATCTATCTCTTGGCAATTTGACACATAATTGTATCTTCATGTGTCTACAACAAAACAGTATCCAAGTAATAATAATTCCTAACATGATACAGTTCACTTTCATACAACTGCAAATCCATATGTTTAGCTGAATGTAATCTTTTCCTAATGTAACCATTCCTTTAATGCCATTGAATATCCTTGATCACAAGATTAAACGTCATTTAACTTCCTAATGATGCCTTGTATTTTGAATCATTCTTTTTTTATTTTTCCTTTCTTAGTTTTTATGCTTGTTAAAACCTTTCAGGCCAAATTCTATGCGGTGAGTTTTATGACTTACTTTGCCAATAGAATTAATGTAAACAGTTTTACCTTTAACCTCAAGGAAACTCTTCAGACAATGGCAACAAACTTCTTTGCAAAAGCATCAAAAAACCCAACTCCAGAATGGAAATAATCCCAAGCACCCATGTCTATCATATCCTACTATGATATCCTCCTAATTCCCACTCAATTCATGATCATATTCATTACGATTTTCTCCAGCAAACAGAATTTGGAGACATCCCTGATGAAAACCCTTTACCACACTGATTACATTAACAAGGTTTCTGTCCGTTGTGTGTTCTTTTATGATATTTTAGATTACTGTGATAGGCAAAAGCTTTACCACATTGATCGCACACATAAGGTTTCTCTCCAGTATGTGTTCTTTTATGATATTGGAGAGTACTGTGCTGTGCAAAGGCTTTACCACATTGATTACATTCATAAGGCCTCTCTCCAGTATGTGTTCTTTTATGATATTGGAGAGTACTGTGCTGTGTGAAGTCTTTACCACATTGGTTGCACTCATAAGGTTTCTCTCCAGTATGTGTCAGTTTATGTCTTTGTAGATCACTGTGACATGCAAAGGCTTTACCACATTGATTACATTCATAAGGTTTCTCTCCAGTATGTGTTCTTTTATGATTTTGGAGATGACTGTGGTGTGCAAAGGCTTTACCACATTGATTACATTCATAGGGTTTTTCTCCAGTATGTGTTCTTTTATGATATTGGAGATGACTGGGTACTGCAAAGGCTTTACCACATTGATTACATTCATAGGGTTTCTCTCCAGTATGTGTTCTTTTATGTATTTGGAGATAACTGGGTCTTCCAAAGGCTTTACCACATTGATTGCACTCATAAAGTTTCTCTCCAGTATGTGTTGTTTTATGATATTGGAGAGTACTGCGCAGTGCAAAGGCTTTACCACACTGATTACATTCATAAGGTTTCTCTCCAGTATGTGTTCTTTTATGATATTGGAGAGTACTGTGCTGTGCAAAGGCTTTACCACATTGGTTGCACTCATAAGGTTTCTCTCCAGTATGTGTTCTTTCATGTCTTTGTAGATCACTGTGACATGCAAAGGCTTTATGACATTGATTACATTCATAAGGTTTCTCTCCAGTATGTGTTCTTTTATGATTTTGGAGATGACTGTGCTGTGCAAAGGCTTTACCACATTGATTACATTCATAGGGTTTCTCTCCAGTATGTGTTCTTTTATGATATTGGAGATGACTGGGTACTGCAAAGGCTTTACCACATTGATTACATTCATAGGGTTTCTCTCCAGTATGCGTTCTTTTATGTATTTGGAGATAACTGGGCCTTCCAAAGGCTTTACCACATTGATTGCATTCATAAAGTTTCTCTCCAGTATGTGTTGTTTTATGATATTTGAGATTACTGCATCTTGTAAAGGCTTTACCACATATATTACACTCATAGCATTTCACTCCAGTATATCTTCTTACATGCCTGCAATGATAATTATCATATGTGAAATCTTTACCACATTGATTACTCTGATCAATCATGTAATCAATATGAATTATGTTTACAATTTGTCTAATGGTAAAAAAAAGCATCAGATCTTAAAGTTTTATCACTTTATATGTTCATGGTGTTCTCCCTCATCATGAGTTGTTCAAGAAACCTGTGATGGTTATTATATGGCTCATATTTATATTACCCTCTTTTTATATTATGTATTTTAGCTATCTGAAGAAAGTTAGAATAACTCTGATCTTTCTAACACTGATTGTATTCATATTTTTCCTCTAGTGTAAATTACAACACATTAGACTGGGAACCAGGACACACAGAAGAATTTCCAAATTCCTAGTACCCATAAAGAATGTCTACACTATGAGTTTTGGGATATTCCCTGTAAAACTAAAAAAAAAAAAACTAATTTCAAATGTCTTTCATAGTCTAAATTTCTTTAAAAGGCAGAATACTACATATCTTCTTGTTTCAGAACAAAAAAAAATATGTTTCTTTTTTCAATATCCCTATGCTCACATAATTATTATCCATTATGACACATGATATACCTAATAAAAATAATCATAAGTGAAAGGTTTACACATTACATTCACACTGTTTGAATTTTTTTTCTTATAACATGTGCAATATGGACTAATGTTTCTCCACAACAACATTCTTGATTCTCATAAAATGCCCTCTCACCAAACTTAACCATATTACTACAAGAATATGAGTATCACCAAATTTTCCGTGGACGATTTTCTTATTAAAATGTTTTGGATATAAGTTTATCACTATTCAATGTGCAGTTTCTAAATACTATGAGACACTACCGATTGGCAGGTCCACAGCATAGCTCTAAAGAAGCTACCTATCAAATGGATACACAATTCAGGTATCGGACCTGGAAGTACATGGTTTTGTAAGAATATTATAATCATAGTTACAGTTAAAGGACTGTTATTTTACACTCTTCTTTTTGCTGGAGATTCCATAAGATATTAAAATTTCCTCAGAGACAAATTTGTATCAGTTTGCACATGAAAATTACCTTTAATGTCTTCTAATACTTTGAAAATGTTCTTCAAGATGATGGTCTTCCCAATTATAGCCTAAAATACAGTACCAGAAATGAATGATATACTATTGGAAATTAGGGAATAATCAAGGTACTGTGAATTTTCACTGCACCATGAAAGTTACAATGAAAATTTAGTGAAACTGAATTATTCAGCTCAATCTTCACTATTCACAATTAAAATGATAGATCATCAATAACCAATAAACATTTGTTTCCTTTAGATAATATAACAGTCTTACCTATAGTGTTAAGGTTCAGGTAGGTTTCCAACATCACATCTTTGTAGAGATTCTTCTGGGAAGGATCCAGCAAATTCCACTCTTCCTCAGTGAAGTTCACATGCACATCATCAAAAGTCACTGCTTCCTAAATATCCCATACATGTGTACAACACAAAGCATGATACTAACATCAATGTAAAGGAAACACATGTTTCCTCAAAAACATATTCATATAATTTTGGCATTTGCTCCACTTATATTCTGACTCAGAATTTACAATCACTGTGTCATTTTAGAAGGAGCTTGAATTATAAAATGCATGTGTCTTGCTTTTGAACAATTTGAATAACATACAGCCCTGACAGAGAAATGCCAATTGAGAGGGAAATGCACAGGAAACATCTACAATACTGATCAGACATCTGAAAAATTGTATGAACAATTACTAACTACAAGTCTGATGGGTAATCTGTGTGTATTTGCACATGTCCTTAGTCATAGAGGTACAGGTAGCTGTATGTCATAGGGCTGGATGCAGGCATGGCCTATGTAATATGTTCTACGAGACCAAAAGTTATATATTAAGACCCTCAATCCCAACAAAAATCAACCAAGGAAACAAAAATGATAGAGGACTCAGTTCTTTACTAAAAGTCCCTACCAAGAACTATACATTCACTTCAGATCTGTACTAATCTTGTACAAGCATGAAGTGCAACAGTTTAAACTATAACATTAATAAAATTTTACTAGAAGAAAATGCATGCTTAAACAGTTACAAATGAACTGATGAAAATATAGTAATATAAATTTTGATCATAAATAAGCAATGCAAGGCAGGAGAAAGATCTAAGCAATGGAAAGTGCTAGCTGGTCTTCCACATTGTGTTTGTCAATTTCTCAGATACACATGGGGACTAGCAACTACTAATTATTTCAAGATCAAGAATTCTGGGGCCAACTTATGACAAGTGTAAAGAAGAGACATATGATATACATATTCCTATACGTAGGCAAAATATAATTTATTCAAACATTTCAGAACAATCACAAGTGTGAAGAAGTACATCATACACCTGGAATCCAAGGACTCTGAATCCTCAGGTAGTATTGATGTAATGAACACATATCAAATTGAGAAATAGAATATAACCTATCTATTTGGCCAAATTTCAAAGTGAAACATGAGGATTAAAAATTCCACAAAAGCATATCCTTATTTTGCAAATACATGTCAGGTGGCTTATGTGGTTTCTATATCGACTATCAGGAGAGGAAGGATTTCACAGAGAGATTTCTGTCTTGGAAAAAAACAGAGAATAATATTTTAAAACAATATTAAACCACTGGGCTTGCAAAATAGCTTAGCATTAAATGCAAATGTGTTTAAAGCATTTTATGTGATTTATGGACAGAGAACAAATGTTGACTGTATGGGAGCATGTGAAGAAACCTGAAGGATCAGTTTCAACTACAGCACAGTAGACACATAGAACAAAATTTGTCCAATCTAAAAGAAAGGCAAGGGCACACCTGAAGCACAGAATGAGGGAATGCCCAATGAAAACTCGCACAACTGGAGACACACCTTATTGGCAATCTCCAATCCATGACATCATTATGGATATAATGTTATGCTTCCAGGTAGGAGACTTTCATAAGTGACCAATGAGAGGCTTCACCCAGCAGCTGACTGAAATGGATGCAGAGAACCACAGTGAAACATGGGATGGACCTTGGAGATTTCTAATAAAGAGTTGGGGAAATATTCAATGCCCTGAAGATGGTAGGATATCCACAGGGAGACTAGCAGCCTCAATGAACCTTTAACCATGGGGATACTGAGAGACTGAGCCACCAACCAAATAGCTGACACCGGCTGGACTAAGGCCCCTGGCACATAAGTAGCAGAAGTTCAGGTTAGTCTCCATTACAGTCCTCCAACAACTGGAACAGGCACTGTCCCTAAAGCTCCTGCCTATCTTTGGTAGCTGTTCCTTTTACTGTACTCCAAAGTCTGGCCTCAGTGGGAGAGGATGCACTTATCCCAGCAGAAACTTGAAGCCCCACAGTGTGGGGATATCCAGGGGACCCAATCAACTCCATTCTGACCCTGGATGCTATAGGCTCACGTTTATCCTGTGATGGAAATGCATTTGGTCTACAGTGATCCTAATAGTCTGCAGGAGCTCCTACACGGTTCAAATGTCTAAAGTGTCAAATGTCTGACACTCAAAGTGATATATTGAAAGTCGAATCTTTTAAAATCAGAAAGTAAGTCCTATCTTTCCATCATACAAGGCTACCGAATACCCCTTCCTCTTCCAGTAGACAGGAATGTACACTCCTTTTTCAACCACATGCCATGCCTGCCAGGAGACAAAGTAGGATTTCTATAAGATTTACCACACTATTTATTATCCCACATGCAATTTACACAGTTCTCCCTAAAAGTGTACAAACACCAGAGACAGCTTAACCTTTCTCCTGACTATGTCTCCTGGTGGATTGCTAAGACAATATCTTCCTGCCTGCCACTTCTTCAAACTTTCAACATTAGCAAGCATTCCCTCTTGAACATAACTACAAAACAGGTCAGTAAAAGGGGCTATACTCAGACAACATCCAGAGATACTACAGACAAAAAAAGTAACTCAGGAATAAAATTACCACCCAAAAAAGACAAACCCAGAGACCAGTATCTAGACCTATTATCACCTCAAATCCAGGTACTTATACATCAGATTTGGAACATAATGAAGAAAAGCCAGGGAAATATTTCACCAAGAAATCAAATTTATCCTATCACAGCAGGTCTACAAAAGTTAAAACATGTAAGACATCCAATATGAAAGAGGTTGTTTTTTGGAAAGGACAGGAGTGAGAACTTGGGGAAGGGATAGGGGTGCACAAGAGGACCTGTGGACTGGAACACATATAGGGAGCAGAGAGCCTGGGATGAGAGTAGAGAAAGACTATAGCGGGGGCTTGTGTAGAGAACAGAAACAGGGAACAAATATAGAGAGCAGCTGAAGCTAGTGCTCCATGTATATAGAGCACACCTGACAACAGCAGCAATTGATGGAGGCAGGTAATGATTTAAGCAGGTGCTAAGTCACTGAGAGCAGTCCATTGAAATTACCTGTGCTGATACCACTACTGAGGCAAGGTTCACACACCAAACAGGAAAGGAGATAAATAGAATAAATGGACATATTGGTCATAAAATATTTGGAGTCTAAAAGTTTCCTTGCACTCAATAACCAGGACCACTGCAACATATCAAAAGCAAATTCTACAGTTGACTGTTATAGAAGATGAATATCAGCTCCGAGGACACAGAACTAGTTTTAATGAAATCTTAAATGAATACTTTCTAAACTAAAACTTTGATTCCTATTAAGGTACAAAAAGAATCCAAAATACCGAACAGATTGGAACAAAAAATGTCCCCATGCCACCCAATATTCAAAAAACTATACATGGAAAGAAATAGGAATAGTGCGAAACAAAACAAAACAAAAACGAGTCACATATTAAAATAAACCTATTAGATTCATATCAGCCCTTTCAGTGTGTAGTGTAAAACACAAAAAGTTTTGGAAATGTGCTGCAGTATATATATATATATATATAATCCATGATATTTCTTAAAGGAAACCAATGGTCCAAATGATTTGGGAAGATTCAGCCCTAATAGGGAAGATATTCAGAGGTCACTGCCTGATTTAGTAAGTAAAAAGCACCACTAGAAATCTCTCACAGTCATATGTAGCTAAAATTTCCCATCCAACCCCTGGTAGGACTCTCCACCTCAGCACCCACTGCTCAGCTGCCTGTCCTTTCCCATTGTTAGCAGATATCCTGTGCTTACCATGTCTCGATTTCAGAGCTTCCCTGAGGTCCCCTCACAGCACAGCACGGAACAGCAGATTTCAGAGCAGAAAACAGCGACCTATTCAGGCCTGCACAGCCACAGGGAACTTGCAGAAAATTTCCTGAAAGATCCCTCCACTTTCTTTGATTGACAGAGATCTGGATTAGCCAGTAAGCCTTACAACTCCTCAAGGTTAAAATGTGCTTCTAGTTCAGGCCCAAACTCTTTTCCAGATCTTAGGAGTGGTTTGCACTCCCTTAGCATTTGTGCCTGTCTTGCAAGCGGACTCTCACAGCACCGAGGCTCAGGGGAGAACCAACAATCCCAGCTCAGGCTACTCAGATGCTGCTCCTCTCCTTGTGAGCAATGACCCTGCACCTTTCAGGACCTAAATTTAGACCTTGCCTGAGCTTTCCTCACAGCACCTGCCTTCTTCTTCCTGTAATCAAGGTGAATAGCTTGCGTAGCCCCATTCTTCAGGTGCAGTGGAAGTATCAATCTGACCCACAAGGGGAAGGGTGCCCGATCTATTAACTTTAAAGAGTGACTTTAGTAAACATGAGTTTTGTTTTCTGGCTTCATGCTGGGCTCAGGACAATTGCAGCTTCTTTCTCCCAGAAGATGAGTCCTTGATTTGAAATTTCTCTTGCCAGACAGCCATTATTTGAAGAAGAGGACAACTGTCTCTGGGACATAATAATAATCTTTCTACATACTCAGAAAAAAATCACTCTATGGGATATGTTGATTTAGAGAATCTGTGCTAACACAATTGTGTTTTCCCCCCAGCTTGCCATTGAGAAAGATGTACTGACTAACAATAGTGCTCCGCAGGGTTTGTCATCTGTTTCCTGGTTTTCTCCCAGGTTTGTTTCATGCCTATCATCTGGTGGAAGGGAATTGTATCAAGCCACAAAGCAAAACACGTGTTTCCTAAAATCCCTCTTTATTGTTAAAAGCCTGGACATCGTTCTGCTGATGGGCCAGCTTTATACTGCTCATGCAAGTCAAGTAACAGGTTATCCACCTTGATTTCAGGAAAAATAAGAAGGGGAAGTGCTGTGAGGAATTCTCAAGCAAGCAATGAAGTCAGGTCATGATGAGTGCAGGATCACTGCACACAAAGTGGAGGAGAAAGCAGCTGAACAACCCCTCACAGCCTCAGTTGCAATGGTTTGTCCTCCTCCAATGCTGGGTGGGAGTGCAGATGGATGACATTCTTGGAGGACAGGCACAAATGCTATGTGAGTGCAAACCTAACCTGAGATATATGAAAGGTCTGGAGCAGGACTGAAAGCACACTCTAACCTTGAGGAGGGGTAAGACTCACTGGCCAATCAAGGACACCAGGTAGACCTGCCAGTCAGATTAAGAGGAGGATTCTTCCTGATGCCATGATGAAGTTTGTTTTGGCTTAACAGGCTTGAACAGTTCTCTGTGCCCTGACTTGAGTGCTGCTCTTGGGTACTGTGTGGTGACCTCAAGTAAGTTCTGTTTTTGAAACATGTTGAGCACAAGGTCTCTGCCCATAATGAGGCGTATGTGGATGAGCACTGGAGCTGGGGTGGTGGATCCTCCCTGGGGCTGGATGGGAAGCATCAGTCATATGTAGCCAGATGTGGCCACCTGTGAGGTCCCTTGTGATGCTGATGCTCCACATTTGGTACATCAGGTGTTGACCTCTGAATAACCTCACTACCAGGGCTGAATCTGCTCAAAACATTTGGACCAGGGGCTTGCTTGTAGAAATGTCATGGGCAGGATGATAAACTTGGACAGCCCCAGTTTCTCTTGATTCTTATACAAGTTCTGCCCTCAGCATTTACCACTTATGTGTAAGATCAACCTGCAGTTAATTTTTTCGAGCTGTTAAAAGGCATCTCATATACGGATACAACTAGAAACTATCATACAGACTGAGAAAATCCAAACACAAATGGAAAAACATGTATGAACTCACTAAGAAGTGAATTATTAACCATAAAGTACAAGATATCCACACTACTCTCCATTGACCAAAAGAAGGTAATCAAGAAGGAAGACCCAAGTGAGCATGGTTCAGTCTCAGAGGGGGAATAAAGCAGTCATAAGAAGCAGATGGAAGAGAGAGAACTGGATAAGAGAGCGGGTAAGAAAGCGGAAGTGGAAGCTGGGGGGGGGGGGTTGGCACACACCTTTAATCCCAGCATTTGGGAGGCAGAGGCAGGCAGATTTCTGAGTTCGAGGCCAGCCTGATCTACAGAGTGAGTTCCAGGACAGCCAGTGCTATTCAGAGAAACCCTGTCTGGAAACCTAAAAGGAAGGTAGAGAGAACAGGAACAGGTATGTGAGAAAACAGAGGACCAGAGGCCAGGAAAAGGAATTGAAACCTACAGTGGGGGTAGAAGGGTGGGGTATCTTTAGGAAGTGCCAGAGATGACAAATTGGAAGGCACCAAGGAGTCTATGGGGGGGGGGTAATCTTAGCAGAAATGCATGAAAAGATGGAGCAGAGAATGAGGGAATGGCCTAAAGATACCCTGCCCTACTTGAGACCCATCAAATGGGCAAGCACCAATCCCTGACATTACTGAGGGTATATTTTCTTACATTTCCAGAGAGTACCTTAGCATAATTTTCCTCTGAGAGTCTCCACCCAGCACCTAACTGAAACAGATACAGAGGCCCACAGCCTAACATTGGGCTGAACACGGAATCTTTTAGAAGAGATGGGGAAAGGATTGAGGGCCTTTGAAGGAACAGGAAGTCCATAAGAAGACCCTCAGTGTCAACTAGCCTGGACACTGGGAGACTCTCAGGGACTGAAGAGCCAACTAAAGAGCATGCACAGGATGGACTGAGTCTCCTACCATGTATGTTTTGCACAGTATCAATAATTTCTCTCTCTCTCTCTCTCTCTCTCTCTCTCTCTCTCTCTCTGTCTCTCTCTCTCTCTCTCTCTCTCTCTCTATATATATATATATATATACACACAAATATAGACATATCAGTAATAATTAATGAGATAAGATTAGGAGTGCAAGGCATGGTACAAAGGGTGTTTTGGAGACAGGAAATATAAGCAAAAAGCAACTCAATTACAATGTCAAAAATATACTACAAAATAATATTTAAAAAACAAAGCCGCAAGCAGTGCTTTGAGAGAAAAATGGCACTGACCTTCATCACCTGATTTATAGAAATAATGTTTTTGTGTTTATGCAAACATGTTTGTGTGTGTAATAATAAAGTGAAATTATCTGTAGTACAAATATAGTAATAAAATTTATGATGAGACCTTTCCTCTAGAGTGATTTACATGTTCATCAAATTCACTGATCCTATTGTCGTAAAGGTTATGTGTGTGACATTTCCATTAGTGACTTTACTTGCCTCAGTAAAACTTTCATTTCATCATGAACATGTCTTTTACATAAATTGACAGAGTCCTAAATTCCCTCCGCCATTTCCCAACCTCTCCCCTCCCCATTCCCTGTCCTGCTGCTCCCCGACATTGCTGCGTCACACCTTTCCAGGGGCTGGGCCGTCTCCTTCCTTCTTCGGAGTCCTTGATATGTGAGTTGTGTGTTGTGTGTTTAGACCTTCTGGGCTAATATTCACTTATCCGTGACCGCATTCCATGTGTGTTCTTTTGTGATTGCGTCACCTCACGTAGGACGATAGTCTCCATTTCCAGCCGTTTGCCTAAGTGTTGGGAACCAGCCTGGGCCGGAGTGAGATATCCCGCCTTCTTGTTGTTGTGACCCTTGCTGTGGCACAGAGACACGGGTGTCACTCACGCCCTGCCGCCATTGCAGCGTGGCCGCTCTGTCCCCACAGCTGCACCTTCTTTATCCTTAAAGGAACAGTGGATGGAGCTGGAGGCCATCATCTTGAGTGAGGTAACCCAGTCTCAGAAGATCAATCACGGTGTGCACGCACTGATGTGAATACACAACACACAACTCACACATCAAAGGAGGCCCAAGAAGAAGGAAGGAGTGGCCCCTGGTCCTGGAGGCCATCATCCTGAGTGAGGTAACCCAGTCTCAGAAGATCAACCACGGTGTGCACTCACTGATGTGAATACACAACACACACCTCACACATCAAAAGAGGCCCAAGAAGAAGGAAGGAGTGGCCCCTGGTCCTGGAAAAACTCAGTGCAGCAATGTTGGGGACACCAGGACAGGGAAGTGGGAATGGGTGGGTGGGGGAGCAGGGGGAGGGAAGAGGGCTTATGGGACTTTCCAAGATGGCGATCCAGGGAAGGGGAAATCATTTGAAATGTAAATAAAGAATATATCAAAAGGCCATCGATGGCCACGGGGAGGGGGAGTCAGATTTAATGTATATATTATTATATATTATAAATATATGTTATATTAATATATTATTATTATATATTACACAAAGGCCATCGATGGCTGCGGGGAGCAGTGATCAGATTTTATGTATAGGGAAGCAGGAAGGGGTGGATTGGGGAACAGGGGGAGGGAAGAAGGATTATGGGAGTTTCAGGGAGGGGGGGATCCAGGAAAGGGGAAATCACTTTAAATGTAAATAAAGAATATATCGAATAAAAAATAATAAAATGTTACTTTAAGTCAAAAAAAAAATGAACCCCTGATCTTCCTTCCTTCCTCACTCCATATGCGCTGTAGGTTGTATCATATGTACAGTGAGTTTTTTGGGTTAGTATCCACTTATTAGTGAGTGAATGACACGTGTGTTCTTTGTGTATGGATTACCTCACTCAGGATGATACATATGTTCTTGGTTCATCCACTTGCCTGCAAATTGCAAGAATTCATTGTTTGATAATAATATAGTTAATAATAATATGCTTAATAATAATGTATTTCGTATTAATAATAATAATAATAGCTTAGGTAATCATATTAGTGTAGTAAATAATGATATGCTAAATAATAATAATGTTCTTGTTAATAAATAATAAGAAGAATAATAAGAATAATAATAAAAATGAAGTTAATAGTATAGTGGAATTAATCAGTTTCAAGTGTTATGGCACAATTTTGCCAGATATAGTTGTTAATAACAGTACTAAAAATAATAATAATTATTATAAATCACTCTAGATGAAAGGTCTCATCATAAATGTTATTACTATGTTTGTACTACAGATAATTTCACTTTATTATTACACACGCAAACATGTATGTATAAACACATAAACATTATTTCTATAAATCAGGTGATGAAGGTCAGTGTCATTTTTCTCTCAAAGCACTGCTTGCGGCTTTGTTTTTTAAATATTATTTTGTAGTGAATTTCTGACATTGTTGAGTAGGACTCAACATAATTGCTGAGTAGGACTCCTTTGTGTAAATGCACCACATTTTCTGTATCCTTTCCTCTGTTGAGGGACATCTGTGTTCTTTCCAGCTTCTGGATTGTATAATGTTTAACTCTAGACAATTGCATCCACAGTGATAGGATCTTAATTTGAGAAGCTTCCCTCCTTTCTTGTTTGCTTGTTTGGATATTTTCCCTAGGTTTTAATCTGTAGCCCTAGCTGTCTTGAAACTAGGTCTGACTACCAGGTTGGCCTTGAGATCTGAGATCCACCTGCTTCTACTTCTATCCCCAATCTGCGTCTTTCCTATAGGTGCTGAGACTAGAGCATTGCATCGCCAGGCTGGGCAGAATTTTGGCCTCTATCAGGCAATGTAAATAGAAGCTATTATTGTGGGTTTAACACCCAATATTCCACAGTGTAATGCTCAGGAGGGTATAATTAACTAACTGGAGATTTCTCTGTATTTGAAGGTCAAGGACTTGCCCTCAGCGTTCCATGGATAACCTGAAGGTTCTGAGGGAGTTCTGTCTAAGTTTTGTCAAAACCACAGCAGATGCCAAAAATCATTGACTGCCGAGTGGATGTGATTTGCCAGCCCTGACTACAAGATCTTCCATGTCTGCGACATGTTGTTTCTGTGGAGAGTCAATCCACTGCTCTGAGCATGGCTGGTGTGCAGATTGGGATCTGCACTCCTTTTGTGTATTTGAGAGCTTGGACTACCTGAGATACTACCAAAGATTGAATTGTGCCATGAAGAAGAGCACAGAGGTCTCCCATATTGAGAGTCAGAGGGAGACACGTGTGGCTTCAGGAGATGCAAACAATAACAACCAAGACAAAGATATAGAGGAGGTAGACCAACCCTCACCAAGCTTGCTGAGGGATAAAGGGCTAGAACTTGAGACCTGTGGTGGTGGAGACTGCCCTGACCAGCACCCTGCTTCTGACAGTCCCAGGAACCTAGGATGCTGGGCGTGGCTTCAAAAGGCCAAAAGAAGAAGAAGAAGAAGTGAACAAGCCACCCAGAACTCTGTTTGGAGTCCATGAGCCCTGATGCCTCCTAAGACTTGCAATTAGCGGATCTTCTGTCAGCTCTTCTATTAAAGCAAATGCATACACAAGGCAGTTGTGTCTTTGTAGCCATCTGGTGTTTGTTTGCTTGTTTCTTTACATCTTTCTTAATAAAAGTGATAAAAAGCTGGAAATTTGTATTCTTATTGTAGTTGCCCAAGGGAAAATATGGGGGCTAGAATGGACCCAGATGAGAATATTCTATTCTTTCCTACCTTTGGTTACAGGAGTAACTGGTGGTTTGTTTTAAAGGAAGTCCTTACGAGACTTTGACATCCTGGTTTTCATGTGAGCTGGGACTTAAAAGAACCAGCACACAGGGAGTAACACTGAGCACTTTGGGAAAACTCTCTGCTTAATCAACATGGTTGAGGAGTGATCTACCCAGTGCTTCGTTTACAAATTAATCTAGGGGCCACTTGCAACTTCCATTTTACCCCTTCTTCCTTCTGTGTAGACTAGACTAGCCCTGAATCCAGATTTACATTGCCTTGTCTCTCTAGTATGAGGATTAGAGGCCTGTGCCACGAATTCTGCACATGAGAATCTTTCTATTTTCAGCAAATTCCTTTGGACATTTCTCCTTCACAAGGGAACTCACCTGCAGAAACCGGACAGGCTAAGTTGGAAGCTCAGGACAGTGCTTTCCCTGACACAGAAAACCGAGCTCCTTAATTTCCAGAGTGTGTGTGGAGTGATTGGTTTTATCCAGGACAGTTAAGCTCAAGACTTTTCCAGCCTGGTCACTGAGCCATGCCCATACTACGATAAGAATGCTACATTGTCCTTGTGGAATTCTAGTAGGATTGTGGGGACAAAGATGAGGTGCTAAAGGGAGTACAATTCCCTGCCTTCACCTGCCTTCACCTGCCTTGAAATACTGTCTAACTCAGTGTTTGCATTCCTGAACAAAACATCAGGACCAAGAAGCAAGTTGGGGAGGAAAGTGTTCATTCAACTTATATTTCCACATTGCTGTTCATCATCAAAGGAAGTCCAGACAGGAACTCAAGCAGGGCAGGAACTCGGAGTCTGTAGCTAACGCAAAGGCCATGATGGGTGCTGTTTACAGGCTTGCTTCCCCTGGGGTGCTCAGCTTGTTTTCTTATAGAACCCACGAGTACCAGTCTAGGGATGACACCACCCAAAATGGACTAAGCCCTCCCCTCTTGATCACTAATTGAGAAAATGCCTTACAGCTGGATCTCATGAAGGGTTTTCATCAAGGGAGGCTCATTTTTGTGTGTGATAACTGCAACTTGTGTCATGGTGACAAACAAAAACAGTCAGTACAGACCAATAGGTGAAGTTTAAACAGATCCTGAAAAGAATTCAAACAAGTATCACAATTTAAATTAGTACCATGGACATAAGGAGTCAAATGGCTAGCTCACAGAGTGATCTCCCAAATCTACCAGGGAGTGGAGTCTGGGTTTTGGGAAGGTTATTTAAATCAGAAATATACATTGCATTTACCTTGATTGCAACTAGTCATGATTTTGTGTTCTATGATACACTGACATACATTTTGCCCTTGCATGAAAATGGCCTTACGTTATCCTGTTTAATGAAGTTTTAAAGTAAACAAACCAAGGTGGGACTCAGAAGGGAAACCTGGTAATCACGGAACTGTCTCAAAGCACCAAGCACAGCATGACATTCCCTTCCCAACTCAGGAGTACAGGAAGGAAGTGGTCTGGTGGTTCTTGGCTACACTGCTCAGGCAGCTGGGTGGGTCAAATGTTTAATTCAGGAATTCTTAGACCTGGAGGATCAATGCCTTTCACCTTCACTCTGAGCACTCCACCCTAGGTGGAGCAGGATCCTGAATAGCACAGGAATCCCTGCTCAAGAAAGGCTGGGAGAGGAAGTTCACCTAGATCAATGTCGAGTTCCTACCAAGTGGCATGACACCCCAATATGGCTCTGTACAACTTGTCAGAGGGCTTATATTAAAAATTGACAAAGTATTCAAGAATTTAGACAACCCAAATAATCCACCAACCCCCCCCCAAAATCTCAAAAAACAAAACAAAACCAAAACAACCCAAGTAAATAAAAAATGGGCTTCAGAACTAAACAGAGAATTCTCACATGAGGAATCTTGAATGGCCAGAAGCACTTAAAGAAATGTTTAAATTCCTTAGTCATCAGAGAAATGCAAATCAGAACACTCTGATTTTCCATTTTATATCCATTAGAATGCCTAAGATCATAAATTCAAGTGACAGCAAATGCTTGTGAGGATATGGAGCAAGGGGAACATTGTTCCATTGCTGGTGGGAAGGCCAATTTCTACATCCAATTTGGATATCAATTTAGCATTTCCTCAGAAAACTGGGAATAGTTCCACTTCAAGACCCAGATATATTACTCCTGGATAAAATACACAAAAGATTTCCGAGCATCTCACAAAGAACCTTGCTCAATTGTATTCATAGCAGCTTTATTCATAATAATCAGAAACTGGAAACAAATTAGATGTCCCTCAGATGAAAAAAATAGATAAGGAAAATGTGGTTCAAATACATATTGGATTACTATTCAGTTATTAAAAAGCAAGATATCATGAATTTTGAAGGCAATGAATGGAAGTTGAGAATATCATCCTGAGTGAGGTAACCCAGTCTAAAAAAGATGTGCATAGTATGTACCCACTATAAGTGGATATTAGCAGAAAATGCAGGTACCACATTACACTCCACAGACCCACATAAACTAAACAAAAATAAAGGCCCAAGTAAGGAAGCTTCAATCTCACTTAGAAGAGAGAATAAAATAGACATAGGAGGCAGATAAAGGGAGGGGACTTGGAAGATGGGAGAGATCAGTTGTGGGGAAGGACAGGAGAAATGCCCAGATGGCCATGCAAATGAATGGAAATCTTCAGCTGATGGGGTGAGGTGGTGGTGGCAATCTCCAGGATGATACCTGGCCAGGGACAAGGGAGATGCTCAAGAATCAATAGGGGTGACCTTAGCTGAGACTCACTACATTGGGAATATGGAACTTGATGGGACCACTTTCTGTATGTAGACAGGAACCCCAGTGGAGCACTAGAGACACCAACCCACCCATGTTATCTCTGTGATTTCTTTGAGTTTTTGGTCCCCGCTTCTTTCCCTTCCCCATATGTTTTGTGGGATAGGTAAGCATACAGTTGCCACTAGCCACCAGGGTTCAGACCTCTCTCCCCTAGATAGAGTACTAAAGAAAAGCAGAGCTGTCTGTCTGTCTGGCCAGGCTGTGTCTCATGACACCCAAGCTGCTGAGCAGGCTCTGCTTTCCTCAGCTGTGTAATTCTGGAAATCTGAAACAGAAATCACTCCGGGGGATGACAAACAAGGCTCTTCCTGGTGTCTGTACAGTTTATACCAAAGAATCTAATTTGTAGTCTGTGAGAGTGAAAGAGGCTGTGAATGCCTTGGCCTTCCCCTACTAGAGACCCTCCAGATCCATGTGTGACCTCTGCAGTTCAAGCTAATTTCACCTTAATAAACATAAATGTGTTAATAATCATGCTAAGATAATTTTCTCAAAATTTAATTGTTCATATATCACACAAAGTTGTAATAGAGTAGATACAGTGGGTGAATATAACCTTATCCTACTTCGTGCAAAATTCCTCAATTGTTTCCACCAAACTACTGGCCTTACAAGAAGGCCAAAAATTAGTCTTCTAACACAAACCATGACATTCACTTTTATATCATACACTTGACTGTTTTCTTCCTGTAAGTGTAACACTGCCCTAGTTATGTTCTTAACTGCACTCTGAATAGAAATTATAATACTGTCTGACTTTTGTACATTGTGGTTGTTACACCAGTCATATAACTGAATCCTTTCATGCATGCGGTGTTTGATGACTGCCTTTTTAACAAATTATTTGTCATCTCTTTGGTTTCATTTCAGCTGCTTAGAAAGACTCTTCTCTGAGGCACCATAACTGTTAATCTTTTGATATCATCCCTTTGGTCAGTATAAAAATGTAGGAGGATCCTTTGAACAAATACTAAAAAATACAGATATCATCTCACATGTTACTTCAGCGTGGGCCACTCATGTCCATCTTGTCACGACAGCCCCAGTGCTGCATTCGTGGAAAGACAGGAGAACTTGTGAGAAACCTGAAGAATGGGAAAGGCTAAATACAGGAATGTAATACACTTTGCCATACAACCGTGTCTTCAAATTAGGTAAGGAAGGTGGGTCAGGTGTGTGTCGTGTCCATGCAAACCAGAGGATCTGCATTCCATGAAACGGACCCTTGAAAAAAACCTAAGATGCTGATTGTAACTAATATTCTGTGTGAGTTACAGATTATGTGTAGATACAGTCAGCATGCTGGAGAATTAATCTGCTGTACATATCATCCTCTGTGGCTTTGATATATCTCTCCCTTTAATATCCCCTGGTCTATAACATCATGTAAAGAAACACTCTAAAATTTCCAAGAACAGGGATCCTCAAATGCATACACACACTCATACACACACACACACACACACACACACACACACACCCTGACACATACAAACACACACATATACACACAGACACACAATCATATGCACAGACATACAAAAACACACAGGCATGTAGACAGAAAGATTGGATAAACAGGAGAGAGAGAGAGAGAGAGAGAGAGAGAGAGAGAGAGAGAGAGAGAGAGAGAGAGAACATAGGAACACTCTCTACACAGACATGGAAAACACACACACACACACACACACACGTATACAAATAAAAGTTACTATCATATTAGGAACTTGTCTTTATTCAGGTACTTTATCTATTTTATAAAAGACAGTCCTGAGATATGCACTAAATCACAATATCAAAAAGTGTTCTCTCCTTTTGTGTATGTTAAAGAACTTTATAGATTAGGAGCCATTTGGTTTAAATCAGGATAGGTACAAAAATTGTACATTAACTCCACAAAGTTCAGGATATTTGAAAACTACTATCATTATAAAAAATATTCAAATAAAGTCAAGGCCAAAAAGAAAGAAGGGAAGAGGATCATAGGAAAGCCATGTGACAAGTGTTGCCATTTCATGTTAGGAGAGGCCTGTGTGCAGTTCTCACTGTATGTATTTAGTGATGCACTGTGATCCAGGATGATCACACACTCATTGTGTCCTGTCTGAAGATATTTTCCAATGGTTTCCTTTCTGCTCCAACTCCTGGGTGCTGGGGTTATAAACATGGACATTAAGTCTGATTGTACAGTACTTGTGGATCAGACCATGTCTTTGCACACATTCAGTAACAACTCACCAGGCAGTGGTGATGCAAACCTTTAATCCTATAACTTGGGAGGTGGAGTCAGGGGGATTTCTGAGTTTAAGCCCATCCTTGTCTACAGAGTGAATTCCTGGACAACTAGTGCAATACAGAGAAGCTTTGTCTCATAAACAAAAAACAAAATAAATAAACAAACCAATAAATAAATAAATAACAAAAATAAAAAATAAAAAAATAAAAAACCCAAAGAATCAAAAAACAAAGAATGGAAAACAAAGAATCAATTAAAAAAAAAAAAAACCTAAAAAATAAAAAATAAAAAACAAAATTACCCAAAAATAAAGAAAATGAAAGTCAAAAAAGAAAAATAAATAAATAAATAACTCCCCCCCAAAACAAAAAAAATCAATAAAAAAACCAAAAAATTAAAAAACACAAAGAAGCAAACCAAAACAAAACATAAAATACCCAAATCAATTTAAAAACCTCTACAAATTATCATTCCTATCAATATCTATCTTAATTAAATCGGAGTTCAAGAGAAGTGTCTCCTGGGGAGCAGTGCACATGATTAAAACTACACTGGCAATGTAGACATGAATAAACACTAAATAGAACAATTAAAATGATATCATTTTTAATAAGAAAATATTATTACACATGGTTGTTCTGCCTGCTGAATGTCTTTGTCCCACATGCACACAATTCCCACAGAGTCCAGAAGCAGGCATCAGACTCCACCAGAACTCAAATTAAAGAGGTTTGCAGCTGTCAGGTGAGTCCTCTGAGACTCCAACAAATGTTCTTAATGGAGAACACATCTGTGCAGCCCACACCACACTTGACTTTTGTCCTTCCCACCAAGTGTGCTGGATCACTCCCAATCACAGAGAAACCTGTAGTGACAGGAACATGAGGTAGCCATGCTAATTGTCTTAGGCTGCTACACAACCATGCTAGGATCTTTTGCGTTCAGGAAACAGCAGCAGGATCAGTGATTGTCAGTTTACAACAGATTTGTCACCTCTCATCTAGGATATCATTGCAGATTAGACCCAGCAGATGACAGATACATTTTTGTTCGTTTGTTTGTTTGTTTGTTGTTATTGTTTCTTGTTTTTGAGACAGGGTCCCTGACTATCCTGAAACTCAGTCTGAACACAAGGCTGGCCTTGAACTCAGATACCCACCTGCCTCTGCCTCCCAAGTGCTGGGATTACAGGTGTGGCATACACAGTTGAGCAGACCCTCCTGGATGTGAATGTGGGTAAGAGAATGGTGGACATCTGGGTAGGCAATGGTGGGAGGAGCCTTACACCCAGCTGAAGTGGATAGAGCCTGCCTCAGGGTCCACATGCACCTGGTGGAGAGTGCGTCTCTGCAAGGCTAAGAATGGAGAGGGTTGGTTCGCGCTGCTCTTCTATTGTTTCTTCTAGTGCTTTTTTCTTGTGAAGATCCCTAGAAAGAATCTGCTTCCTGAGACTGACAGTGCATGCAAATTTATGCAAATGACCCCATGTGCGGGGTTGCACAAGGGGAGTATGCAAGAGTGTGTGGAGGTGAATGGAGAGGCATGGCAGCTGTGCCGAGATGATGATGATGCTGTGTGTGTGTGTGTGTGTGTGTGTGTGTGTGTGTGTGTGTGTGTGTGTAACCTGGTGGCATTGAGTCATTTGTATCTGAGCCTCCTCTATGTCCGGCAGGTAATTTGCATGCATTTGCATACGCTTTGCTTTCATGCAGTTCTGCAGATCTCACAGAAAGCTCAGAGGAATTCAGCGCTCAGACCTGGAAAAAGCAGGAACCTAGAAGGATCACCATGGCATAAACTTGCGTGTGCTCCTTCACTCATGTGCATACAGCCCGTCACTCATGAATATTAGTTATTAATACTCATAATATTAGTATTATTCATTCGACCCCGAGCTCATTCGCCTACGTCCTCTCATTTATGAATATTCATTTGACCGCAGGCTCATTGCATAAATTTGATGTCCGAGCATCAGAAGTTTTCTGGGTGGTCTGAGCAGGTGAGTCCTTGTGCCTCGGTGCAGAAACTTGTGATTGATGTGGGGGCAGATTTGTCTGAATGTTAGAATGTTTCTGTGAGATCTACAGAGTGTTAATGAAAACTTGTGTCAAGGCAAATGAAGCACGTCACCATGGTGATTTTTCAAGATTTGAGTAAACATTTGTACAGTACTGAGGGTTGTCATGTGTGTGTGTGAGCTCCACCTGCTGGTTGGTCCTTGTTACTGCAGGCTGTATCCTTTCCATCCAGTGCTGAGTGGTGCCACTTTCCTCGTCTGTGGGCGCCACCTACTGGTTGGTTGTGTTATTGCAAGCTGTGTTTTTGAATGGTGTTGGTTGATTTTTGTTGCTGGTTGTGCCTTTATCTGTCACTTATTCTACAAGTTGTCACATCGTCCTGGGAACGAGGCCTTGATTCTGCATCTGTGGCAGGCGTCAGTTAGGAAATACATTACTGAGAGCTGTGGCTATGGCAGGGCCAGGGGACATCCTGAGACTCAATCTAAAGTATGCGATTATCTGCTGATCATCAATTAGGTATTGATTATAGATCGTTAGATTGATTATTGATCAGAGATCACCAATTAGTTGTTGGCTGTTGATCAATGACTGGTTATTGATTAATGACTATCAATTGTGTATTGATTATTGATCGGTCGATTATTGGTTATTGATCAATGATGGATCCACGTCTTGCACCTTGCTTGCAATTATCCCCAGCCTCACACACACGCACACACACACATATTTACTAAAAACTGCAAATATATTCAAATGTTTTCAAATTCAATAATGCATGGAAATTCATTAATTGATCCTGGGCTCAGGGCGGCTGAGAGACATGGAGGAGGAGTGTACTTGAGAGTGAGAATAGGGAGCTTAGAGAAATGACAGAGAGGCCAAAGGAAGCTGGATTTCCATCGTACTGTAAACCAGCAAGGAAGATGTGGTCCTGGGAAAGGCACAGTGAGTCATGGAACAGTGAAGTGAAAATTTCTGTTGTGGGCACGCAAAAAGAAGTGAGGGAGCAAAGAAAACAAGGAGTCGCAGGCAACTGGCGCAGTAGTGCCGCCTTGGGAGAAAAACCAGGAATTGATCATCTCAGGAGATAATGTTAAATTCTCTGACAATATTCAACACCACTTTAGGATAAATATCTTGGAGTCATTAAGGATACAAGGGACATGCTCAGGGCTCCGGGGGTGAGAAGTTACTGGGGTTCTGCGCGCGGGGCAGGCGGGGCCAGGCCTCGATCGGATTCCCACCTGGGTGGGAGTCTGCGGGTGCCCAGGGGGGTATGGTGGAGGGAAGGTGGGAGGGCGGGTCGGGTCGGAGGAGGGGTGACAGAGGAGGGGCGGGAAGGGGCCGGGACATGAGGGGCTTGCCACCGCGCAACCCCCCACCCCGGCCCTTGTTATGGGTCAGCGAGGTCTCAGGAATGTGGGGTTGCAGGACGGGGGACCTCAGGCGCCTCGCACCCCAGCCCAGGGATGGGAGACCCCAGATGCCACAGGAAGGGAGATGCACCCCGTTCCCCATTGTTGTAGTGAGCTCCCCTCAAAGCTGGAATGATCTTGGCTCTTCACACCGCGGGCAGGAATGCCTCAGTTTACCTTTCTTGGCTCAGAGAACTGAAGTGGCCTTTTTGACCTGCCTCTGCCCCCTCCCCTGGGGTGACATAGGCATTTCCTCCTCCAGGAAGCTTTCCTGGACTAGTGGAAAGCACAAAGACCTCGTGCTTTGAACCTGTCTGCTTCTTCTCTATTCAGAACAGCCTCCGGGAAGGCTATGTGTGTGTGTGTATGTATGTGTGTGCTTGTGTGTGTGTTGTCCATTCCAGGTGCGAGAAATAGGAGAGGGATTGTGAACCATCTCAAACAATGGATTTGGCAAATCATTTATATTTAGCTGAGGAAGGCAGGCAGGAGTCAGTCCTCTATCAGCCTGGCCCTGGTGCTTAATGTGGCTGAGTCTAGAGTTGGGGGAGGGGTGAGAGAGGGAAGGACATTGGGATCTATACAACTCCGTGTGTTACTCAGGTCTTTTAATTGAAGACCTACTGTGCGCAAGGCGGGGACCAACGGGAGTGCTTCAGAATGGAATGCTGTTGTCTTCTCTTCTAGTTGGTCTGCTTGGGAGGGCTCTTGAAGTCTATGAACAGAGATGTAATATTAATACTAATAACTAGTTTTCATGTGGTCATTTATGGTAAGCCAAATGCATCTGCCTCACATACGCTGGATTTACTGTTAATGATCGATACTTGTTCTTGGAGTCTTACTTTTACCCGCCCTATTGGTTAGGGAGATGGCACTAGAACAAATTATCTGTAATGCTACAAAACTTACCGAGAGTGCAGTAGGGCTGGATCTGGAAGCTTCTTAATGCACCTGTCCGTCTCCATCTCGACCGAGCCTATCTACTCCCGCCCTTCAACCATGCCTGAAGCGTTGGGCAAGTTTCGGTCCATCCCTGCTTCCCGTTTTGAAGGACCAGGTTGAAGTCTCCAGGGCCTCTTCCAGTAGCACTTAAACTAACATCGCAAAATGATCTCAGCACCCAGTTAGTTTTTTTTTCTATTCATTTTTAAGTTAGCACACAAAGTAATAGGTTCCATAATGGCATTTTCATATGATTTTTTTGAGCCTTCTCGCTCTCCTCTTCCCCGTTCTTCCTGCCCCACCACATTATTTTTTTTTAATTTTAGATTGTGTATGTATTATAAGTATGTGTATGTGTTTGCATGTGTAGGTAGAATCTAGAGGTCTCTATTGGGTGTCTTCTTCAATTGTTTTTCAACTTCTATTGGATTTATTATATATTATATCTATATCCATATATAATATATGCATGAAAGTTATATATATATATATATATATATATATATATATATATATATATATATATATATATATACATATATGAGATAGAGTCTCTCACTATGTATATGTAGCCCTGGCTAGCCTGAACTTATTATGGTAACCAGGCTGGACTTGAACTTACAGAGATCTGTCTGCCTCTTAAGTACAAGTTTAAGGGTGTGGCACCTTCCCTCCACTCTCTGTTCTCTGTGTGGGTGTAATGTCTTCTTCGCCTCTTGCTGTGTGTGTAGACCTTAAGCTTGCTCTGGCCTTCTCCATAGGCATTTCAGAGAAGCAGCCTGCTTTTCTGGTATACAGGGTGGCTGTGGTGTGGACTGGTTTACAGGGGTTTCTCTCTCCTCCCTGGCTCTATGACCTCAGCGCACCTGGTCCTTGGAAGTGAAGGAGGAATTGAGGTAAAGCTTTGGGCAAGCGCTTTCAACCCTTTTGGCCTCGGCTTCCTGCTTACACAATGAGGATAACAATACAATGTTTCCAGGGCTGTGGGGAGGAATCCTGACTTAGTGCTGGAGGGTGAAGCCTGTAGCTCAGGGCCTCCTAACACAGCAGGTGCACAGTGAAAGGAGGCTGTTATTTATAACCTAGTTGGGTGGTTAGACGAACACACTGGGAACTTGAGGACAAGACTTCTCTTCTCCCACTGAGGCTCGGGGCTGTTGAAGTGATCATCTCTGCTCACTAAGAGCGAGTGGATGTGATCCACGTAAACTCACCTTCTCTGCTCTTCGGCCCCAGGCCGCGCCGCCTGTTTAGCTTCCTCTTCTACTCTCGCCCTTCTAGGAGCCCACAGGTCCAGTCAGACTCGTCCTCCAAACATGCTTTGGCCATTTCTTTTTAGCCCCAGAGTTTATTCTGTTCCACCTTCCTGAGCGTCTTTCCGATTTCTCTCTTTCTGTCCCCCGAGACGCCATTCAGTTGTAGCTCTTTTCAGGGGACCTTCTGAGTCACCCTCTTCAGTGGAATTCCTGTGGCATTTTGTGTCTTTACCTGTCTTTTGCTAGGCGATTCCTCGATGAATTTCATCACCTCCCTATCTTCATCATCATCATCACCATCATCATTTTTGTCTTTATTATTTTGAGAAAGGGTCTTGCTATATAGTCCAGGATAGCCTTGAACTTGTGATCTTTCTAGCTCTGCATCCAGAGCTCTGAGATGATACGCATTTACCACCATGCCTTGCATCCTATTAAATTTTCATGCTATGTTCTGCTGATATATAAAATAAAAATGATCAATGTTGCTAGGCATGATACAAATAATCCCAGCACTTTGAGGCTGAGGCTGGAGGATCAGGAGTTTAAGGTCATCTTTAGCTACCTCCTGAGTTTGAGGCCAGATTGGACTGAATGAGACCCCATCAAAAAGAACAAAAACAAACCAAAGATAAAGGGTCCTTGGTTTTTTGTTTGTTTGTTTGTTTGTTTGTTTGTGTTTATTTTTTTGGACATTCAGTCAAGAAGTTGGGAAGGGGGTTCACAAAAACCACAGTTTAAAGTACAAAGTGAGATATGGGGCTGTGTGCCATAGTTCCAGATATTTGGGAGGCTGAGGCAGGGGAATGGCTTGGACCCAAAGTTTGAAGCCAACCCTGGAAAGCATAGTTTAGTGAGTCCTTCTAAGAGCAGGATGTTGTGAGAAATCAAAGTTTCAGGAGTACCCCTGATGGAGGAGGTATACTTCAGGCAGAAGGAAGTGAGAGATACCAACTTCAAAGGGGCCTGGTTTCCAGGGAGGAGGGAGGAACAGCCTGAGGACAGATGGGAGACTAGCTCTGCAGGGCCAGTGAAGGCCCCTGGATGAGCCACACTGAAGGTGGCTTCAGTTGTCCAGCCAGGGGATGCATTCCATCCATCCATCCATCCATCCATCCATCCATCCATCCATGCATGAGAAATGGAGTGCCTGCTGTGTGCGGACGTGGGTTGGCAAGCCTTGGGAGATCCTGGGATGCTTGTGGTTTTGGCATGAGGGTCACAGAAGAAGCAGGTCTGGGTTCAAGGAAGTGATTGATGCATGGAAATCATGGTGAGTGGCTGGGCCCTGCCTGGAGTGGGAAAGTCAACGAGGAGACCCAGAGAGACTTTAGGAGCAGGACCATTTGTGAGGGCTTGGGTGTGGCTCAGTGGTAGAGCAAGTTCCTAGGATGTGTGAGGCCCAAGGTTCCATCTTTATCATTGCAAAAACAAAAACAAACAAAGAATCCCAAACCATACAGAAAAGGACTGTGGTGAATTTGTCACTGGTAAGGAGATGGACAGACAGTTCCAGGCTGTAGCCCTCAACGGCTGAAGGAGTTTCCCTGATCTTTTAGTAACCTTGACTCAGGCCAAACCAGAGGTGATGGCTTCGTCACAGACAAGAATTTCATGTATGAAGCAGCATTGGAGACTTTATAAAAAGTGTTTTGATATAGACGGGGTTAGCAGGGAGAGAGGTTCTTAGAAAGAAAGCCACTGGTGTGGGTTCATCCGGGGTTCGTGGGTATGGGCTCTTCAGAATAGTATCATCATTAGTTGTCTTAGTATTAATCATATGTGCACTTTTGATGGCTGTCAATTTATATTTTAAAAGCTTGCCTAGACCCCCCCCATCTCCTCTTCAATTAGAAAGAGTTGAAGTAAAATATTTATTTATTTTGTTGATGTTTGTGGATGTAGGCATGCGCATGTGTCTGTGAGTGTGGAGTCAGAGGACAGCTAGTGGAGTCCATTCGCTCCTTGCACCCTATGGGTTCCTTGGGATTGAACTCAGGTCATCAGAGTCTTACCCCTCAACCGCCTCCCTAGCCTACTCAGCCTGTTTTGATGTGAGGTTATAGGGTGGCTCTGGAGAAGCCTCGGATGGAATTATAATACGATCAGGTAAAATTAAGAGCCACCAAGGTTGCACAAGGAGTTTAATCAGTCCGTGTTCTTTCCTTGCAAACAAGCTTTCTGGTCAGGTTCCTAGAAACTCGCAGACACATCTGGGAAAGGGGAAAGGCTTCAAGCAGTTGTCATTGGCTCCGGAACGCTTGCTTCTCCGCTGTGAGAGGTTTTAATCAGAATCTTGGTGAGGGGCTGCTCTCCCTTCTCATGTCCCTGGCATTTTCTGACATTCTGTTTTGCTTAAATTGCTTGGCAGGAGCTTGGAGAGACGACTTAATGGTCGAGTGCTTGTTACTCTTCCAGAAGATCTGTTGCTGGTTTCTAGCACCAGTACCCACATCAGGTGGCTGACACCTCCAGAAGATCTAGCATCCTCTTCTGGTCTCTACACACACACACACACACACACACACACACATACACACCACACACACACACACACACACACACACACACACACACACCTTCCCATAAATAAAGACAAACATATGTAAAAAAAATGCATAAACCTTACAAAGAGTTTCTTGGATTGGGTCAGGAAAGAAGCATGCTTGGGAATTGGCACTGGATCTGAGTGAGGTCTGATTGCTACACTGTTTCCAATGATTTTCATTTTTCTGACTAATTTCTGAGTATCTTTAGGATGTGGCTTCTAATAGCCTCTGATATCCCTGCTGTCCTCACTGCTCAGAGGCGAACAGCAGGCTAGGCTCAGAGCAGTTCCTTGACATTCACAAGAAATGATCCTTGGGTCTTCTGGAATTCCAACTTTGCCCCCACAGCAATATTTGTACACTGGCCCAGTCTTCTCTGGGGTCATATTTCTGTGGGGAGTCAGATGTTTCCTGTGTCTGTCCTCATATCCCAAGGTGACTGCCGGTAATGTCTGCTGCAGTTTCTCTTTCTCTCGTTGACTCTTTTCTAGCAAGTTGTAACTGCTCCTCTAAAGTTGCTGTGGGTACGGAAGATGTGGGAACAACACAGTTCCTTCCTACCAGCCCTAAGGTATAAGGAAACCAAAACCTTATACCTCGGGAAAGTTACAGACTCTTACATGTTGGTGAAAGTTGTAATACTAAATCACTGGATTTAGCCTTTAGTCTGCCAGTCTATCCTGGGGATGGTAAGTATATGACATGGATATTGTTACCTACAAAACTGCCTAGAGCAGTCATTACTAATCAATCACATCTGCATTTCCTGCTGATGACATGGATATTGTTACCTCCAAAACTACCTAGAGCAGACATTACTAATCAATCACATCTGCTTTTCCTGCTGATGACATGGATATTGTTACCTACAAAACTGCCTAGATTAGACATTACTAATCAATCACATCTGCCTTTCCTGCTGATGACATGGATATTGTTACCTACAAAACTGCCTAGAGCAGTCATTACTAATCAATCACATCTGCCTTTCCTGCTGATGACATGGATACTGTTACCTACAAAACTGCCTAGAGCAGACATTACTAATCAATCACATCTGCCTTTCCTGCTGAGCTCGGGCTTGGGTTGTGCTCATAACCCTTTAGGCATCCACCGCCAGCTAAGTGGAGTTGGCACCACAGCTGGAACCCATTTGACATTTCTGGCCTTTGCCAGACGTTGAATGAGTGGGTAGGAGACGGCCGCCCTACAGAGTGGCCTTTGCTGCCTGGAATTTACCCTGGTGTGGCTTCACAGCAGAGCAATGAATGAGGTTTGTGTTTTCATGCCAGAGCGTCTCAGGGCCAAGCTGCTTGAAAGAAATACAAGGACACCAGGACTATGTTAGTCTGGTCCATCTTGTGCTAAAACCTCCTTTCCTCACAAGCCTGTTTGAGGCCAGCTTTGAACACTTACCAGTGTGTGTGTGTGTGTGTGTGTGTGTGTGTGTGTGTGTGTGTGTGTGTGTTTGTGTTTGTGTGAACGCATGCGCACATACCACAGCATGGGTATGGATGCCTCTTCGGAAGTCAGTTCTCTCCTCCCTCTTCTCCTTGGTTTGAGGCAATGCCCATTGTTTCTGCTGCTGTACTGGATCCAGCTGGGATGACAGGAAGTCCTGCCTTCACCTTTTGCTTGAGTTCTGGAGGGTGGGGTGGGGGCTGAAATCAGGTTGTCAAGGCTTTCCCTGCAGCACTTCTTACCTGTGAGCCATCTCCTTAGACACCCCACCCCCAACCCCGGCCAAGGCCAGAGTTTTACTGCATACCTGGGACTGTATGTACTGGGCTAGAACTTGCTATGCAACTAAGAACTTGAGTTCACAGACTTCCTGCCCCAGCCTCACACAGGCTGCACTTACAGGTGCAAAGTCAAGGTATTCTGTAACCATGGTCTGGGCCAAGCTTGGGAGACTGACTGTGCTCTTGAATTTGAATTCCATTTTGTGGTCAAGAGAGGGTGGTTTGGAGGAACCAGTAGTTCCCAGTGAACACTTCCCCATTAGGCTGGGGAGTCTGGTTGGAGGGGCTTCCCACAGGCAGGCAGGCTAGAAAGAAGCTTTGAGAACCTCCTAGTCCCGGGTGCTGCCCTTCCAGCCAGCACCAGGAGCGCCACCGCAGCTCCTCCAGGCTCCTGGATCCCGCTGATGGAGTGTCTTTGTTCCCAGGGCTTACAAATTCGGGCCCCTGCTGAGCTTGTCTTCCTCAAGCTGCTAACAAGAGTGGAGGAGATGCTGCTGATTCAGGTTCCCTGTGGGAGCTGCACACAGACCTGGCCACGTTATGTTTTAATTTATGTACGTTTTATCCCCTGGCTCCTCCTTGCTGGCTGCCTTGTAAATCTCTTACCTTCTGTGAACCCTGGAGTGTGGTTGGTGGAGGAAGGAGGAAAGGCTTTGATGGTACATGTCTGATGGCTTATTTCTGCCAAAAGAGTCCCTGCCTGTGACCGTTGAGTGGCGCAAGAGCCTCTTGTGTGGCAGGTTTTGCACATTGACGTTAGGGTGTCTGCGTTTGTAATTTGTTAGCATTTAGCCACAGGTTTGGGGTTTTTACATGTATCCACCATGAATTTAATGTGGTTCTGTTTAACAGTGGCTTAAATCTCATTTTAAAATATGAGGCTAACATAGGTTAACATTCATAATAATCCCACGAGGTAACATTTCACAGGAACAGTGGCTAAGGCTGAAGTTCTCTTTCTCGTGGAGGATAGAACAGGGACCAGCCCACGAACTCTCTGCATCTTGACATCTGCTGACCCTGGCAATTTCTTATCAGCCCCTGGGAATCAGTCTCCGGCAGGACTCACCGAAAGGACTCAGACAAAAATCAGGAGCTCTCGTGTGTTTTGGAGTGGGGTGGGTTAGCTCTGGGTGACCTGGAACTCCCTATGTAGACCAGGCTGGCCATGAACTAACAGAGATCCAGCAGCTTCTGCTATCTGAATGTTGGGAATAAAGGTGTGTGCTCCCATTTTTAAGTCCTTCTCCTTCTTCCCTGGCCTGCAGCCCTGTGGTGCCCACTCTTAAGGACTTAGGAACAAAGGATGGTTTTCCTGGGCACAGCCCCATCCCAGACCCTGTTGTCTGTGCTCCTGTTGGGCCTCACAGGCTGCATGTGGAAGGGACCTTCCCAGGAGACTTGCATCACCCCGGGCAGACAGACAGCTTCTGACATCATGCCTTTCTCAGCCAGGTGACTGAGGCTTTCTCCTGCACATCTGTGTTGACACCCTGAGTGAGAGAGATTTTGTGAAGGGCTTAGCAGACAGGAAATTTGTCCTGACTGATGGGCTGCGGCTTCTGGGGCTTGGGTTTTGCCATTTCTCGTCATGCTTATGAGAGTCAGGAATGATGTCCCACTGTGTGGAGGGCTCAGATTCTGGCTGCTGCCTTTCATTGCAAGTGGCCTTTGTAAAGTCATTCGGGCTGGGGGACTGGGCACTAAGGTCCCTCTAGTTCTTGCCCAGGTGGTTTTCAAGGTGAGCCCTGTCTGGAGTTAGCTTCCAGACCCAAGCCTAACTAAATCATCTCCTCTAAAGCTCTCTTTGCTGCTGACCTAAAGCATGGAGGAAGAGGGAAGGACGAACGTTAATGAGTAACTGCAGCTCTGATTTCTGATGGAGGAAAGGGATTGTTTAGAGAGATGGTTGACCATCTGGAGGTGGCCTGTTCCACAGCCTCCCTTCTGGCCTGTCGAGTTGCTTCTCTTCCCTTCTCAAGGACTTTATATTTGGGCTCCCCTTCACTTAACTCTGTACTGCTAGGTTCTTCACTTTTCTTTTAAAATCTGCTCTGGGAATGAGCCCCAGAGTCTCATGTGTGCCAGGAAAGCTCTCCACTTGCTCACACCCCAGCTTAATCCCTCTATCCCATCCCACCTCCCCATGCTCACTAACCCACCCACTCCTGCTTCCCTGACCTGGTATTCCCCTACCCTTGGGCAATGAGCCTTCATGGGTCCAAGGGCCTCTCCTCTCATGGATGTCTGACCAGGCCATCCTCTGTTACCCATGTGGCTGGAGCCATGGGTCCCTCCATGTGTACTTTTCGGTTGGTGGTTTAGTCCCTGGGAGCTCTGGGGTTACTGGTTGGTTCATATTGTTGTTTCTCCTATGGGCCTGCAAACACCTTCAGCTCCTTGGGTCCTTTCTCTACCTCCTCCATTGTTGACCCTGTGCTCAGTTCAATGGCTGGCTGAGAGTGTTCCCCTCTGTGTTTGTCATGCACTGGCAGAGAGTCTCAGGAGATAACTCTATCAGGCTCCTGTCAGCAAGCACTTGTTGTCATCCACAATAGTGTCTGGGTTTGGTACATGAGCTGGCTACTGGCCCCAATATGCTTGCATTACCCTAACTCATCCAAACTGTTATTGCAACAACACTGAAGGTAAGAGGAGGCCCTTTGTCCACAGTCCGGCTATGCTGGCATGTCTCGAGGTAGCCACAAGATGGCCCACAAATTTGGCCAGAGTGTATGAAAAAATAAAAGAGAGAAAATAAAAGCCCTACAGCTTTTTTTAGATTGTGTCATGAAGACATTTTTGACAATACACACCCATGGACCCTGAATCACCAGAAGTAAAGGCAGCAGTGGCTTGACATTTTGTCAATCAGGGAACACCAGCTATGAAGACAAAGCCCCAGAGGGTGGAGTAGTTAGGAAGGAGTTGTCTAAGAGATTTAAGGACAGTGGCACAGAGAGTATTTAATGGAGGACAGACTGCAGAGGAGACGCAGATGGGAGGACAGAAGCAACAGACTGGAGACCCGGCAAAGATCCTGTTGTCAGCCAAGGCCAAATCAGAAGAACATAAGTGATGCCTAAAAAGGACGTAAGGGGGCCCTGAGAATCAAAAGTGTCCCCACCAAAAGACCAGGGTTACCCTAAAAGCAAAATGGAAACCCACCCACTTTTGTTGATGAGGTTCAACATTATGTCTTACTAAAACCTACACATAGAGTCTCTTCATCAGTTTATAAATGAATTATCAGTGGCAACAGAAACAAAATAAAAATGCAGGACTCCTTATTTGCCTTGAAAATTCAGACTATTTAAGCATCTGCTAAAAATGGCCTTACTTTACCAACTTTAGCTGACCTTTGTTGACCTGGGGAATGCATACTCAGACCAGGGCTCCTGTCATAAGCCAATGGCCAATGTGACACCAATTAATCAATCAATCAACCTATAGTCAGTCACGAACCTGCAGTTCATAATCAATCAGCAATCAATCGAGTCAGTTTTTGGTCCAGTGAAGACCAAAGTAATTCAGTAATTGTCACTTGTTTACTTAAATTGATTGTTGATAAATTATCGAATGATTGATCATGTGTTAAATATTGATCATTGATTAATATTCAATCAATTGGTTACTATTTATTGATCATTGATTCCTTGACTGATTGGCAGCTCATTACTGGCTGGTCATCGACTGCCTGTCTGTTATTGATCACCAATCAAGTGACTGATTGGCAGGTGGACATCTGATTGGCCCCTGACTGAATACTGATCGATGGATGATCGGTTACTGATTGATTTGTGTTCATTTCCAATTACTGATCTCTTATGGGTGACCAATTTACCTCCTGGTTAAAGATGATGGCAGAATGTCTCATTACCAGCCTCCGTCGTTGAATGCCCCCAGGATACGTTCCCAACTGACCTGCTGCCACACCCAGACCTCACTGGATGAACCTCTGTATGGCTGCTCAGATAGATGCAGGGGTAACGAGATTCACCAAAGGCAGCAGCCTCATTCAGGATGGACAGGGGTATGCTGGGACAACGGTGGTGTCAAGTACCAAGATCACATGGGCAGAACCACACCCAGAAGGAATGTCAGCCCAGAAAGCTGAACTGGCAGCTCTAAAAAAGACATCAGTGCTAAAAAAGGATATTAACGACATTAAAGCCACTTCCTGTGGTGTACGATGACTTCCTATTATATCACAGTCACATTCTGTCAAGACACAGCCACTTCCTATGACAGTGGTGGTCACTTTCGGCCATTGAATGGGCACTTCCTCTTAAAGCGAGCCACTTCCTGTGATGTACACTCACGTGCGATTATGGCCAGTCACTGCCTGTCACATCACTGCCACTTCCAGGTGTAGTAAGTCACTTACTTCAAATGGTCACTTCCAGTTCTGATGCGTCTGCTTCCTGTGGGTTCATAGACTTAGGCATGTCCTCCTCATTGTGGTCAGATTATCTTTTCGCCACAGTCAAGACACAGATGGCTGGTGTGCCATAGCTACCTCTCATATCCACGGGGAGGAAAGGAGCCTTCTGATGAGCAAGGACAAACTCCATCCCAGAGAGCAACAAGTCAGCCCCGAGAGTGGGTCCTAGAAATTGGACTCCTCATGTCCTTGACTGCACCAGACCCAGGAGACCCCACACTGTATGATCAGACAAAAGACGTCATCTGGGCCAAAAACCCGTTGATGTTTCAGTGCTGTAGGAGGTGAGGGAGGATAGCTAACTGACTACTAACTAATTGTGTGAGAGAAAATGGGTCTACACAGAAATAGAGGAAGAAATTAGAGACTTTTAAGAGTTCAATGGAAATGATTGTGCAACATGCACAGTCTCATGGAACATAAAGAACATGAAAGTGGAGCTAAGAAGAAAGTTCACAGAACAAAATGCCTACATGAAAAAAAATTCAGAGCTTTCATGTTAGTAATTTAACTGCATACTTTAAAGACTACAACAGAAGAAAATGAGGGAGTAATGAAAACAAGGAGGAGACATCAAGAAATTATAAATTTTGGGGCTGAAATCAATAAAATAGAAAAGGAACAATTCAAAGAATTAATGAAACATGGAGTTAGTCTTTTGAGTCTTTTATTTGACAAGATAAACAAACCTTTATTAAAAGATAAAGAATATACAATTTTATGAAATCTAAAATGAAATTGGAGATAAAATAACGGACAATTAAGAAATCCAGAGAATGGTAATGACATAGGTTTAAAAAGGGTGCACTCCACCAAATTGGAAATTCTAAAAAAAGGATTAATTTCCTCAATAGATTCCACATACCAAAAATAAATGAAACTAAGAGAGCCAACTTCAACAGACATAAACTAGGAAAACAGAATTCATCACAAATATGCCACCAATACAATCAAAGGCCATGAGTTTTAGGGTGGAATCCTACAAGATTTCAAAGAGGGTTTAACAAGAATACACATCAGTGTATTTAACAATATAAAAGCAAAAGAAATATTAGGCAATTTATTTTCTGAACCCATGATGACTCAAATATCCTGTCAGTAAAGACTAAGCAATAAAACAGCATTACAGAACAATTTTCCATAAAATCATAGAAGCAAAAATACTTAAGAGAAAAAACAAATAAAATAAAATACAAATCACATCAGAAGATCATCCACTGTGATCAATGAGGAAGGCTTCATTCAAGAAACACAGTGATGATTCAACATAATGGAATTAAAATGTAAGGAAAAAGAAGAACTGATCATCTCATGACATGATGTAAAATTCTCTGACAATATTCAACACCACTTTATGATAAAATTCATGCAGAGATTAAGAATACAAGGGGCATGCCTGAACATAAAAATGTCACTTTACAGCAAGTCTAGAGCCAACCTTAAATTAACTGGAGAGAAATTCAAATTAATTCCACTAATTCCTAAACTAGACAAGATGTTCCATTGTCTCTATAACTATCTATTCAATATATTATGTAAAAGTTAGGTAGAGCAATAAAGCTGAAGGAGAGGAAGATAATATAAATTAGAAAGGAGGAAGTAAAATTATCTTTCTTTGCAACTGATATTTTAGTTTCCATAAGTGAACCCAAACTTCACAAAGGCAATTGCTAGAGCTGATGAACACTGTCAGCAAAGTTGTTGAATACATGAATAACTAAAAAAGAAAATAAAAATTAGTGGCCTTTGTATGTAAAAATGAGCTTGCAAGTGCCAATAAAATGGAGAGATATCATAAAATTTGAATTTATTGTTGACACTTCTCTAATTTTTTTACATAATAAATAACCATGAGTAACTCAATATAGGTATGTTGGCTAAGTACATACCATAATATTTTTAGTCACAGATTTGTGAAGGTTCTCAAAAACTACTTTGATAAGCAAAGGCTTTAATAGATTAATTACATGCTAAAGAGTTTACTCTTGTATAAAGATAGTAGAAAATACAAAACTTTAACCCATTAACTACATTTATGATGTTTCTCTGCATTATGACATTTTTTATGGTTTCTAAGATTACTGCTACATACAAAGGCTTTCTTTACCAAATTGCACATTCATAGCATTTCTCTCCAGGATATGTTCTTTTATGCATTCATAGATTACTATTGTGAAAATGTTGTATCACACTGATTATATTTATAAAATTTCTCTTCAATATGTGTTCTATAATATATTTAAAGATTACCTTGATATGCAAATGTTGGGAACAAGAAAAAGAAACTTGCTCTAAGTACTGCAATTTTGTTGCCAACCTCCATTTAATCATGAATTGCAACAAATTTCAAGTCCCAGGTCATAGGCGACCTGCATAATTTAACAATATTCAGCACGCTTTCATCATTTACTTTTGTTCCTCAAAACATAATGACTGTTCCTAACCATAATTTCTGTTATTCATGTTTTATTCCTAAAAATAAAATGCCTGTTACTAACTACAAAAGAACAACTCGGTGTGATAGGATAAACCATAAACCTATATTCTGTATCATTTGACATCGAATAACAAGAGTAGAAAATCCTGATTGGTGGGAAATATACCTGTAACAGCATGTATGTTTATAGTTTTTAGTTTTGAAATCTATATCAGTTTCTGGCGCAGGGTAGGGACAGGATCGAGTGATTCAGATTAGCTTCTAAATATATTTTCTAGTCCAGATTAATCAGTAACTACTTGACTACAAAAGATTTTTATTATTTGCCATGTCCTTGTGTTTGAATTATGTTGGAACTCAGGGGATCCCATAACATAAAGGTTTTACCACATTGCTAACATTCAAAGTATTTCTCTACAGAATGAATAATTTCATAATGAAGAAGACTATAGAGGTATACAAAGGCTTCATTATACTAAACACATTCATGAGGTCTCTCACACATTCTTTCAAGAAAACGAAGAATACAGAACTGTGCAAATTCTTGACCGCATTAAATTCACTCACAATGCTCCTGTCTTATCATTTCCATTGCTATGTAAAGTCACAATGAACAAGACAACTCCTATAAAAGCGATCATCTAATTGGGGCTGGTTTACAGTTTCAGAGGTTTAGTCCATTTCATCATAGCAGGAAGAATGCCAGGAATGAAGGCAGACATTGATGCTGGAGAGGAGGCTGGGAGTTTTGCATCTTGATCCAATGGCAGCTAGGAAGAGTCTGTCTTCCAGGGACCTTCAGCTCTTCAGCACCTGTAGGAATTCCAAAGCCCAACCACACAGCAATGCACTACTTCCAACAAGGCCACATGACAGCATAATGCCACTCACATAGGCGTCATATTTAAATTACCCCATTCCACTGCCTGGCCTCATATTATTGTTCAAACGAATGAGTCTTTGGGGATCATACTTAAACATGGAGAATACATGAGTGACAGCTTCAAAAGTCCCCATTATCTAGAGCAGTCTCAAAAATGTTAAGAGTCCAAAGGACAAAGAGTCTTCTGATATGAATCCTATCATGTAATCATGCTCAAAAACATAAAAGCACATCATATGCCTCCACATTCACAGTATACACTTCACCATTCCTAAAGGCAGCAGGAAGAAATAGTGGAATTAAATAAGACCCAAGCCAGCTCAACAGTCTCCAAACTCTTCATCTCCATATGTGTTGTCAAAGTGTTCTTCAGATCTTCAACTCCTTTCTGCTTTATTCAATGCAGCAACATTTTTTGTGTAGTTTTTAGTCCTGGAAAGCAGTTTTCCTGAGCAGGTAACACACAGTTCTAACATCACATAATTTTGGGGTATTCTTGAATCAATGTCCAGGATCCACACATGGTCATCTCTACTCCTTTGAAAAGATTGGGTCACTTCGCCAGCTCTGCCCTCTGTATCACTCTAAGCTCTGTTTGACTCCACTCTCCTATACCTTTTGTTCTTGCTGCTCATCCCATTGTACATGCATCTTCACTGTGCTGGGTTCTTCTGCTGCAACTAAGCTTGACCAATAGCCTCCCTTATGCTCACTCAATGATGCCAAGCCTCACCTGCTCTGCATGTCAACATCATGCATTTGAAACCAGTACCACCTGTGAGATTCTTACACATGACCGAGTCTAGCTGCTCCACTAGGTCCAAACTTGTTGATCTCTGACAGACCTTCTTTGTCGCTCCAAAAACACTACCCAGAAGATTTTACTCCAGTGATATTTATTTATTCTCCATGGCCTCTAATTCTTTATCTACAGCTATTCAGTAATAATTGTCTCACTAGTCCCTTATATATTGCCGCTAAATCCAGAGCAATGTAGACAAAGCTGCTGAGTTCTGCTGCTTGCTGGTGCTGAAACATGGCCCCTTCTATTACATTATTACCAGTTTCTATTTTTCAAACAATTCACTGCCTAAACTTGGCTGTCCTAGAACTTGCTCAGTAGATTAACATTGAACTGAGAGATGTCCATGACTCCATTTCCTGAATGCTGTGGTAAAAATCATGACACACCATGCCTGGACCTTTTTAGATCTGAAGTTGAAAACCTAGAATCGCAAACATAATCTATCCCTTCTGACTTTGACACATACATATATCTTTGTATGTCCACAGGAAAATAGTTACCAGGTAATAATAATTCCTAACATGATACACTTGTGATTCATACAACTACAAATCCATAAGTTTAGCTACATGGAAACTTGTCCTAATGTAACCATATATTTAATACCATAGAATATCCTTAATAACTTGATTTAGATTAATTCAACTTCCTGGTGATGCTTTGCTCTTTGAAACCTCCTTTTTGTATTTTTCCTTTAAAAGTTTGCCATGTTTGATCAAAGTTGTCAGGCAAAATTCTATGTGGGTTGTTTTTTGATACTTCCTTTGCAATGCAATTAATGTAAACCTCTTTACCTTAAACTCTACGAGATTATTCAAACAAAGGAAATAGGCAACATTCTTTGCCAAATCATCATAAGAACCATCTCTAGAGTTGAAATAATCCTAACCACCGATCTCTACCTTAATCCTAATCCAATGGCCTCTTAACTCCCACTTAATTCCTGATTACATTCATTAGATTCTTCTCCAGCCTGTGTTCTTTCATGTCTTTGGAGATGACTGCATGTTGCAAAGGCTTTACCACATTGACTACATTTATAAGGTTTCTCTCCAGTATGCGTTCTTTTATGTCTTTGGAGACTACTCTGATGTGAAAAGGCTTTACCACATTGATTACATTCATAAGCTTTCTCTCCAGTATGTGTTCTTTTATGTCTTTGGAAATCACTGTGACCTGAAAAGGCTTTACCACATTGATTACATGCATAAGGCTTCTCTCCAGTATGTGTTCTTTTATGTCTTTGGAGATCACTGTGACCTGAAAAGGCTTTACCACATTGATTACATGCATAAGGCTTCTCTCCAGTATGTGTTCTTTTATGATATTGGAGATGACTGGTTGTTGCAAAGGTTCTATCACATTGATTACATTCATAAGGTTTCTCTCCAGTATGTGTTCTTTTATGTCTTTGGAGATCACTGGGTATTGCAAAGGCTTTGCCACATTGATTGCATTCGTAAGGTTTCTCTCCAGTATGTGTTCTTTTATGATATTGGAGATGACTGTGCTGTGCAAAGGCTTTACCACATTGTTTACACTCATAAGGTTTCTCTCCAGTATGTGTTCTTTTATGATATTGGAGATGACTGTGCTGTGCAAAGGCTTTACCACATTGTTTACATTCATAAGGTTTCTCTCCAGTATGTGTTCTTTTATGTCTTTGGAGATTACTGTGACATGCAAAGGCTTTACCACATTGATTACATGCATAAGGCTTCTCTCCAGTATGTGTTCTTTTATGATATTGGAGATGACTGGTTGTTGCAAAGGTTCTATCACATTGACTACATTCATAAGGTTTCTCTCCAGTATGTATCCTTTTATGTCTTTGTAGATTACTGAGATTTGCTAAGACTTTGCCACATTGATGACATTCGTATGGCTTCTCTCCAGTATGACTTCTTACATGCCTGCAATGATATTTGACACATGTTGAATCTTTACAATATTCATTAACCTGATCAATAGTTTTATCAATATGAATTAAGATTATAGATTTGTCTAATGGTAAAGATGCATTAGATCTTAAGGTTTTATAACTTCATATGTTCATGGTGATCTCTCACTTTTTTGGTTGTACAAGATATGTGTGATGGTTATTACATGACTCCTATTTATAACATACTTTTTTATATGGAATTTTTCTATGATGTATTTCTCCTATCTGAAGAAAACTAAAAAAACCCAGAATTTAAAAAAAAAACTGATTTCATTCATAATTTTTCCTGTGGTATGAATTACACCACATTTGACACTGAACCAGGACAAGTAGAAGAATTTCCAAGTTCCTAGTACTCATAAAGGTTTTCTATGGTATGATTTTTGGGATTTTCCCAGTAAAATTAGAAAGCCAATTAATTGGAAATGTCTAACAAATTCACAAAATATACTAAAGGCAGAAGGCTACACATCTTCTTAATCTTTTTGAATAAAAATGTAGTTTGTTTCTTTCAATACCCCCGTGGTTTCATGGAATTTATTCATTGTGACACATGATATATTTAATAAAAGAAGAATAACAACTGAAAGCTTTCCACATTGCATTCACACAATTTGAATTTTTGTTTCTCATAAAATGTAGTATATAGTTTAATGTCTCACCACTACACTATTCTTCATTCTCATAAACTGCCCTCTCAACAAATTTTACAATGTCACTACAAGAATATGAGTATTACCAACTTTACCATGGACTATTTGCTTATTAGAACGTTTCAGCTATAAATTTATCACTATTCAATGTGCAATATCTAAGTACTATGACTCTATACAGATTGGCAAGCTCGCAGCATAGTTCTAATGGAGCAGCACAACAAATGAATACACAAAACAGATAACTGAATTTGAGGTACATAGTTTGGTAAGAATATTATATTCATAGCTACACCTAAATGATTTTTTTTAAACATTTTTGCTTTTTGAGAGCTTCCAGAATATATTAACTTTTCCTCAGAATCATAAGTGCATCCGCTTGGACATGAAAATTACCTTTCATGTCTTCTAGAATTTTCACAATGTTCTTCAATATGATGGTCTTTCCAATTGTAGCCTAAAAGACCGTACCAGAAAATGAATGATATATTATTAGAAATTAGGTAAATTCAAGTTCTGTGAATTTTGACAGTGCTGTGAAAGCTATCATGAAAACTCAGCAAACCCAATTTATTCAGCACAATCTTTATTGTTACCAATTGAAATAACAGAGGATCATCAATAACCAAGAAACATTTGCTTCCTTATTTGGAAAAAGAATTCATATTCTTACCTATAGCAGTGAGATTCAGGTATGTCTCCAACATCACATCTTTGTAGAGACTCTTCTGGGAAGAATCCAGCATATCCCACTCTTCCACAGTGAAGGTCACAAGCACATCATCCAAAGTCACTGCATCCTAAAATATCCCGTATGTGTGTAAAACAGAAAGAAATATATGGACATTACTGTAAAGTAAATGTATGCTTCTTTGAAAATATATTAATTTAGTTCTAGTGCTTCCTCCACTTACTTTATGACTCAGAATTTATTATCTAGTCACCATGTCATTTTTGAAGCAACTTGCATTATAAGATTCACCTGTGTTGCTTCTAAATACTCAGAACAATTACTAAATATAAAAATGATGGGTAAGCTGGGTGTATTTGCTCATGTCTTTAATCACAGAGTGCAGACAGGTTATGTCATTAAGTTGGATACAAACATGGTCTATGTAATGTGTTACAGGACAGAGAAAGTTATATGTTCAGACCTTCAATCCCCTGCAAAAAAAATCAACCAAGGAAACAAAAATGATAGAGAACTCACTGTTCCTTACTTACCTTCCTACAAAAAATTATACATTCACTGGAGTTCTGTATTCATTTTGAAGAACTGTTAATTGCAATAGTTTAAACTGCACCATTAATACAATTTTACCAAAATGGAATGCATGCTTAAACAGTTGCAAATGGACAGATGAAAATACTAGTAATGAAAATGTTGATCATAAATAAGCAATAGAGGGCAGGAGAGAGAGTTTAGCAGTGGAATATTCTTTCTGGTCTTCCACATAATCGTTGTCAATTTCTACCATACACATAGGAATGAACAATTAACTACCCATTACTTTAAAATCAAGGGTTCTGAGACTATCTTCTGACAAAAGTAAAGATGAAGCATACATGATATTCATATCCATGCACACAGAGTGAATACTACAATTTATTCAAAAATTCCAGAAAAAAAAATCAAGAGTAAGGCAGAGTAGTATACACCTGGAAACAATGATTCTGAAGCCTCAGGTAGTACTGATATCATGAAGATATGCTATCTTGAGAAATAGAATATAAACAATGTAATTGACAAAATTTCAAAAGTAAAGATGTGGATGAAGAGCTGCACAAAAGCATATGCTTATTGTGCAAAAGCATTTCAATTGTCTTTTGTACTTTCTATATCAACTATCAGGACAGGAAGGGCTTCACAGAGAAAAAAATTTGAAAAACAAAAACAAAAGGAATAAAATTAAAAATATTAAGCCACAAGGCTTGCAAAATAGCTTAGACTTAAATAGCAAATATTTATACTGTATCTTAGGGACAGAGTCCACATGGTGACTGCATGGGAGCATGAGAAAAAGCAGAAGGATCTGTTTATTCACAACACAGTAGATACAAAGAAAATAATTATCTTGTCCAAAAGAAATGCAGGGGGACACATGGAGCAGAGACTGAGGGAATGCCCAAGGGAAACTTGCCTAACAGAAAAACCATCTTATGGGCAAGCTCCAATCCATGACATTATTATCGATACTTTGCTATGCTCACACAAATGAACCTTGATAATTATTTGAGAGGATTCACTCAGCAATGGACTGAAACAGATGCAGAGATCCAGAGTCAAATATTGAATGTACTGGTGGGACTCGTATGAAGGAGTCGGAGGAAGGAATGAAGGCGCTGAAGAAGATAGGAACTCCATAAGAAGACCAAAAATCTCAACTAACCTGGATTATTGGGGACACAGAGAGACAGAGACATCAACTAAATTGCACCGAAAAGCTGGACGAAGAGCTCCTGGCACATAAGTAGCAGAAGTTCAGGTTAGTCTCCATGAGGGTCCTCCAACAACTGGAACATGGGCTGCCCCTAAAGCTGCTGCCTATCTTTGGTATCTGGTAACTGGACTCCAATGTCTGGCCTCAGTGGGAGAGGATCCACTTAACCCAGGAAAGACCCGAAGCCCCACGGTGTGGGGATACCCAGGGGAACCAATCAACTCCATTCTGACCCTGGATGCTATAGGCTCATGTTTATCCTGTGATGCAAATGCATTCAGTCTACAGTGAGTCTAATAGTCTGCAGGAGCTCCTACATGGCTCAAATGTCTAAAGTGTCGACTGACACTCAAGGCAATATCTCGAAAGTCAAATCTTTTAAACTAAGAAAGAAATCATATTGTTCCAACATACAATGGTAGAGAATACCCCTTTTTTGAAGTAGACAGGAATGTACACTGCTTTTTCAACCACATGACATGCCCACCAGGAGACAAAGCAGAGTTTCCATAAGATTTACCACAGTATTTGTTATCCCACATGCTATTTATACTCTCCCTAACACTGTACAAACACCAGGGGCAGCTTAACCTCTCTCCTGACTATATCTCCTGGTGGATTGCTAAGATCATATCTTCCTGCCTGCCACTTCTCCTAGCTTTCAACATTAGCAAGCATTCCCTCTTGAACATACCCACAAAACAGGTGAGGAAAAGGGGCGACACTCAGCCAACATTCTCTGAAAATACAGACAGCAAACAGTATCTCAGGAATAAAATTACCACCCGAACAAGACAAATCTAGAGACAAGTATCTAGACCTATTATCATCAGAAACCCAGATGCCTAGACATCATAATAGGAATATAAGGAAGATAAATCAGGGAAATATGTCACCAAGCAATTTAAGGTATCCTGTTTTTGAAGGCAGGACCTCAAATATTAAAACATGCAAGAGTTCTGATACATTAGAGGTTGTTTTGTAGAAATGAAAGGAGTGAGAACCTAGGGAAGAGATAGAGGCACACAAGAGAACCTGCAGACTGGCACACTTGTAGGTAGCAGAGAGTGTAGGATGAGAGTAGAGAAAGACTATAGAGGGGGCTTGTGTAGAGAACAGAAACAGGAAAGAAATAAAGAGAGCAGCTGAAGCTAGTGCTCCATGTATATAAAGCACCCCTTACAACAGCAGTAGCTGATAGAGGCAGGTAATGATTTAAGCAGGTGCTAAGTTCCTGAGACCATGCCATTGAAATTGCCTGCATATTGACCACCACAGAGGCAAGGTTCACATACCAAACAGGAAAGGAAGATACATAGAATAAATGGACTTATTGGTCAAAAAATATTTGGAGTCTAAAAGTTTCCTGGCACTAAATAACCAGGAACACTGCAACATATCAAAAGCAAATACTACAACTGACTGTAATAGAAGACGAATATCAGCAAAAAGGACAAGAAAGTAGTTTTAATGATATCCTGAATGAATAATTTCTAAACTAAAACTTTGATTCCTATTAAGGTACAAGAAGCATCCAAAACACCAAATGGATTGGAACAAAAAAAAGGCCCCTTGCCACACAATATTCAAAGAAGTAGGAATAGTGCAAAACAAACAAAACCAGTCACATGGAAAAATAGACCTATTAGACTCATATCAGCCCTATCAGTGTGCAGTGTAAAACACAAAATGTTTTGAAAATGTGCTGCAGTTTAAAAAAAAAAAGCAGCCATGATATTTCTAAAAGCAATCCAATGGTCCAAGTGATTTAGGAAGACTCAGCCTTGATAGGGAAGATATTCAGATGCCACTGCCTGATTTAGCAAGTAAGAAGCACCACTAGAAACCTCACACATAGTCATATCTAACTGATGTTTCCCATCCAACCCCTGATAGGACCCTCCACCCCAGCACCCACTGCTCAGCCACCCGTTCCTCTCCATTGTGGGCAGATATACTGTGCTTACCATGTCTCAATTTCAGAGCTTCCCTGGGGTCCCCTCACAGCACAGCACGGAACAGCAGATTTCGGAGCAGGAAACAGTGAACTATCCTGGCCTGAACAGCCACAGGGAACTTGAAGAAAGGTATCAGGAAGATCCTGCCTCTTTCATTGAATGGTAGGTCTGCCTGGAGGTCTGGATTGGTCAGTAATCCTAACCACTCCTCAAAGTTAAAGTGTGCTTCTAGTCCAGGGCCAAACTTTTTTCTAGACCTTAGGAATGCTTTTCATTCCCTTAGCATTTGTGCCTACCTTGCAAGAGGACTTTCTTACCACCCAGGCCTTGGGGAGAACCCACATTTTCAGTGCACGCTACTTAGCTGCCTGCTCCTCCTCTCATTAGCTATGACGGTGCACTTAACAGGGCCTAAATTCAAACCTTGCCTGAGCTGTCCTCACAGCACAAGCCTTCCTCTTCCTGTAATCAAGGTGAATAGCTTGCCTAGCCCATTCCTCAGGTGCAGTGGAGGTATCAATCTGACCCAAAAGGGGAAGCAATTAACTTTAAAGAGTGACTTTAGGAAACAGGAGTTTTGTTTTATCACTTCACTCTGGGCTCAGGGAAATAGCAGCTCCCTTTCACCAGAAGATAAGTCCTAGATGTTGAAGATTCTCTTGTCAGACAGTCATTATTTGAAGAAGAGAACAACTGTCTCTGAGACATTATAATAAATCTTCTTTCTACACACACAGATACATTCACTTTATAAGATATGTTGATATAGAGAACCTGTGCTAACACAACTGTAGGTTTTCCCCCCACGTTGCCATTGGAGAATGGATGGAGAGAAGAAGGTTTATGGGACATATGGGTAGGGGGTATCTGGGAAAGGGGAAATCATTTGGAATGTAAACAAAGAATATAGAAAATAAAAATATTAAAAAAAAAAGATGTGATGACAAACTATAGTGCTCCAGTGTTTGTCATCTGTTTCCTGATTTTCTCACGGGGTTGTTTCATACCTATCATCTGGTGGAAGGGAATTTTAAGAGGCTACAAAGCAAAACATTTGTTTCCTAAAATCCCTTTTTAATGATAACAGCCTGGGCATCCTTCCACTGATGGAGCAGCTTTATAACACCACTGCAAGTCAAGTAACAGGTTGTCCACCTTGATTTCAGGAAGAAGAAGGGGAAGTGCTGGAAGGAATTCTCAAGCAAGCTATGAAGTCAGGTCATGATGAATGCAGGATCACTGCCCACAAAGGGGAGGAGAAAGCAGCTGAACACCCTCAGTTGCAATGGTGTGTCCTCCTCCAGTGGTGGGTGGAGTACAGATGGATGAGGTTTTTGGAGGACAGGCACAAATGCTATGTGAGTGCAAACCTGACCTGAGATATGTGAAAGGTCTGGCACAGGACTGGAAGCACACGCTAGCCTTGAGGAAGGGTTTTGTTAATATTGATGCATTTTAAATCCATTCTGCATCCCATTTTGCGAGGAGAATTGACAGATGTGAAGGATTTAGTACATCTACATGCACGCAATTGTCTTTTTGGAAATGTCATTTTCTAGGAAACACCATAATCAAAGCATTTGGATCCCATTATATCTTCCAGAATTTTTGAGTCAAAAATCTCATTCAGAAGTCCACACCAAGGGCAGACTCTGAGAAAAATTAACTACATGCCTGTGTCAGTAGTTTTATCAATCCCTTCCATACATTCATTATAATAGCAATGTTCACATATCTACATGTTTATTTTATTCTGTTCTTTTAATTATTTAATCTTTATTATTTAAACTTATGTAGTTATCACCCTCCTCATTTACCCCCTGACTCTTCCTCTTCACATACCTCCTCCCCCATCTCCAAGAGGATATCCACACCTCACAACTCTCAGAGCTTCCCAATTTCTGGGTCCTACCAATTCTCAGGGGGTCAATGTGTCTTCTCCCACTGAGGCCAAACCAGGTCATCTTATGCCATGTATTTGAGGGCCTCATGTCAGCTGGTTTATGTTGCCTGGTTAGTGGCATAGTGTGTGAGAGATCTTGGTTGTCTGGGGTAGTTGAAATTGTTGGTCTTCCTAAGGGTCACCCTATCCGTCAGACTATTCCAGCTATTCCATAATTCAACCACTGGGTTCCACAGCTTCTGCACATTGTTGGATATAATATTTTGTACTTGAGAAAAAGAACTTTTCTGCCTCAGAATACTGTCCAATATATTGAAGAATAGGTGAAAAACAGGCAGTGCACTGTGATATATGTGCTCCTACTGGGAATAAGTAATTGTGATCTGATTTCTTCTTTGTAGATTATTTAGTTAATTTGTTTGTTTGATTTGGGACGTGGTTTCTACTTGTAGCTATGTCTGTTCTGGAAATCACTTTCTCTACAAGGTCATAGGTACAACTGTCTTATCAAATTTTCTTGGAAGTTACCAGGGGAAAAATATCCACAAAAGCAAAATGATCAATAAAAATGTAATAAGGATTTGAGAATTTTATTTCTTCCAGAATAAACAAAGCAACTGAATGAGTTAAGATTTTATGGAGAAAGTTCTCAAGACGGGAAGATATGATACTTCTAGCCATCACTAGAGGAGCCAGTGACAGTGATTTCAAAACTAGATACATGTACTAGATACATTACTGTAATCCAATAATTGATAGATATGTGTCAACGTTTGACAGAATTCTTTAAATATTTCTTCAGAAATATGATTTCTCCCTGAGCTTTTGGATAGAATTTCTGTCTGGTCTTATTGAAATGATGTAGATCTTGGGCACAAAGATGCATCCAAGCATCCCTGCACTGGATGCCAAGATGGAGAAGATCTCCACAGCAACCATGACCTTGTCCTTGGTGCTATGGTAGACAGGGAGGAAGGTGACCCAGACACTGCAGAACACTAGCAGGCTGAAGGTCAAGTATTTGGCTTCATTGAATGAGTCAGGCAGATTCCTTGCAAAGAAAGCAACAGTGAAACTTCCAAGGGCTAGGCAGGCCAAGTATCCCAGGACACAGTAGAATGCAGTAACCAAGCCCTTGTTGCAAACAATGATGATGTGGCCATACTCAGAATGTTCATCACTATCAACAAAAGGAGGAGAAACTGCTAGCCATATTGTGCACAGAATACATTGGAATAGGGAACAAATGGAAATAATGTAGTTGGGTGTCCTGAATACTAGAAAGTTTCTCAACCAACTTCCTGGGTCTGTGTCTTTGAAAGCCAGAACCACAATGGTTGTTTTGGCCAGAACTTTGGAAACAGCCACCATTAATACAATTACAAATGTGATTTGCTGCATGATACAGGTTGTTCTGTTAGGATGGCCAATGAAGAAAAAGGAGCACAGAAAACAGAACATGAGTGAGATGGGTAATATGGAGCTGAGGATTCTGTTATTGGCCCTTACAATAGGAGTGCCATGGTACTTGACAAAGACACAGAGTACCACAGCTGTGAATGCAGAGAAACAGAAGACTATTAAGGCAAGAGCCATACACAAGGGGTCTTCATAGCTTGGAAACATTACACGTTTGTGAATGCATTTGTTGTGTTCTGTGTTGGCATACTGGTATTTTGTCCTATCACAATGTCCCACTGTCCTATTGCAATACCCCACTGTCCTATCACAATGTCCCACTCTCTGATCATAGTACCCCACTATCCCATCACAATGTCCCACTGTCCCATCACAAATCCCCACTGTCCCATCACAACTATACATTGTCACATGACAATGCCCCATTGTCCCATTACAATGCCCTACTCTTCCATCACAATGACACATGGTCATATCACAATGCCCCAATGTCCCATCACAATCCCCCACTCTCTGATCATAGTACCCCACTATCCCATCACAGTGCCCCACTGTCCTATCACAATGCCTCACTGTCCCATCACAATGACACATTGTCACATCACAATGCCCCATTGACCCATCACAATGCCACACTGTCCCATCACAATGCCCCACTCTCCCATCACAATGTCCCATTGTCCCATCACAATGCCTCACTGTCTCATCACAGTGCCGACTGTCCAATCACAATGATACATTGTCTCATCCCAATGCCCCACTATCCAATCACAATGTTCCACTGTCCCATCACAATGCCCCACTGTCCCGTCACAATGTCCCATTGTCCCATCACAATACTCCACTCTCCCATCACAGTGCCCCACTTCCCCATCACAATGCCCCACTGTCCCATCACAGTGCCCCACTGTCCATCACAGTGCCCCACTGTCTCATCACAATGCTTTTATTAATCAGGGTTCTTCTGAGTCACAGAACATATCGGTGGTCTCTATATATTTAGGGAGTTTCTCGAGGACTCACAGTCTGCAGTCCAACTCCCCATCCATGGTTAGCAGTAGCTCTAGATGCACGTCCAAGGATCGAGCAGTCGCTCAGTCCCACGAGGCAAGCAGGCAAAGAAGAGTGTCTGCCTCCTTCCAATGTCCTTATGTAGGTATCCAGCAGAGGGTGTGGCCCAGATTTAAGGCTGTCAGTCTCCAGAAGGGGGCGTGGCCCAGATTAAAGGCTGTCAGTCTCCAGCAGAGGGTGTGGCCCAGATTAAAGCCATGTGCTACTGTGACTTTAATCGCAGATGATCCTGAACTTGGAGATCTCCTTGTCTTAATCTTCTGGAATTCACAGAAACTATGCTTCAAAATTTCCTCGCCAAGATCCAGGTCAGAAACCTGTATCTCTGAGCCTCCAGATTAGGATCACAGGAGAGCTAATTCTGGATTAATTTTGAGATTGTAATTAGGATTCTTAACATTCAGGGCAAAAAATGTCTTTTCCATGAGAATATGAAATTTATTACTATATGGCCACATAGGGCTTCACAGCTATATCCTTCCCCTGCAAGGAAGGACTCTAGAGACCAGGCTAGAGATCACTGTCCATGCTCAGGCTTGGTGATCATTATCTCTCTCCAGAAAACACTCATCTCATGGATAATAGGAGCTGTGATCTGCATAGAGTAATGGGAAGTTGTTAGATCTGAGACATTTAGACCACACTTGGCGGCAGTCGGGTGTGGTATACTATGGTTAATTGTATTTTAGATAGGTTGGAAGTGACTGAGGGACAGATGAGAGCTGTTTGAGAAAAGGAGGATTTGGACATTTGTTGACAAGTTTGAACACACAAATGTTGGGGAGTGTCTGGTGATATGAGTCTCTCACAGCCTGACTGACAGAGCAGGGAATACAGAGAATGCACTACACCCTTTGTTTTCATCTCTCAGTCACAGTGTCAGATCTGAGTCATCTTGTTTTCCTGATCACTGTCCGCAGCCATCATCTCCAAGCAAGACCGTCGTGAGAACGTCCCTCCCGTCCTGAATCTCCACATGATGAAGGTGACCCTGGACCTGCCTTCTAACAAGTTCGTGCGGCCAAAGCCTAGGAAGAAAGTGGACATCTCAAGTCTTCTGCAGCCAACGTGATGGGCTGGCTCTTCTCTCCATCCTGACCCAGGTCTCCACAGCTAACACATTTGGAAATAAAGCACAGCACTTTCCCATTGTTCTGACACTGACAAATCTCAGTGGCTGAGACCTCTGGCTTTTGAAAGGGAGGTGATCAACATTTGTGTCTGTAATGGCTATTCCTGGTTGTCAACTTGACTATATCTGGAGGGAACTACAGTCTAGAATGGGAAGGCTCACCTATGATCTTAATTTGGAGGTTCAGAGACATAAGTTTCTGACCTGGATCTTGGTATGGAGATCTTGAAGCATAGTGGCTAAGACAATGAGATCTCCGAGTTCAAGATCATTTGGGATTAAAGGCATGGATGCACACACCTTTAATCTGGACCACACCCTCTGCTGGAGACCCACATGCAGATAATCTGGGCCACACCCTCTGCTGGAGATATATAAGTACATTGGAAGAAGGAAGATTCTCTCTCACTCTTCCTTGCCTGCTTACCTCGTGGGACTGTGAAACTGCTAGATCCTTGGACTTCCATCCACAGCTGCTGCTGACCACTGTTGGGGAGTGGACTATAGACTGTAAGTCATTGACAAATTCCCTAACTATATAAAGACTATCCATACATTCTCTGACTCTAGAGAACCTACAGTAATACAGAAGTAGGTACCAGGAGTGGTTCTAGAGGAGCAGAAGTATAAGGATGAATTTTTCAAAATTTTGATATCCCTTGGCTTAGTGTTGATGAAGGGATTTTAAGGCTTAGGGAAGTTGCAATGTTAGAGTGGATACGTTGTGTAAAGCCCAATCCTCCACAGTGGGAAGGTCCTGAAGATATGCCCTTCACCAGTCCTATAAGACACAAACTGGTGAGAGGGGCACCAGCACATTTAAAGAGTTTTGTTCTTGCCCTTTTCCTTGTGCCAGTACTTAGGGTTGGAGATGCTGCTGCTCAATTGGATGAATTAAATTCGATGGGTTTAATTGGGCCCCGAGTTAACAAGGGCCAGGTGGCAGCATTGAATTGCCAGAGACAAGGTGATCGTAGTTATTATAATGGACACCATAAACAAAACAATATTTATAAAAGCATACACCATAATGGGCAGAGACGTGGAATTTATAATGATTTAAGTCGTTTGAACCTTTGGTGCTGGCTAATCAATCATGGTGTTTCCAGGGATGAAATACACAGGAAACCTACTGCATATCTGTTTGATCTGTATAAGCAGAAAAATCCTCAAACAAATAATAGAAAGGCTGCATTGGATCACGGCAAAAGGCCACCTCAGCCAGTGAATCCATTTACAGACTTGAGCCAGTTTACAGATGCAGAACCCCTTGAATGAAGGGGTGTCCGGGCTATGAATTCCAGAAGATTAAGACAAGGAGATCTCCCAGTTCAAGATCATCTGGGATTAAAGGCATAGAGGCACATGTGTTTAATCTGACCCACACCCACTTTGGAGACCTTCAGCCTTTAATCTGGGCTATGCCCTCTACTTGAGATATATAAGGACATTGGAAGAAGGAAGATTTACTCACTCTTCCTTGTCTGCTCGCCTCGTGGGACTGAGCAACTGCTAGATCCTCGGACTTCCATCCACAGCTGCTGCTGCCCATTTTTGGGGAGTTGGATTACAGAGTGTAAGTCATCAACAAATTTTCTAACTATATCGAGTCTGCCCATACATTCTCTGACTCTAGAGAACCCAAACTAATACACAGGGGATCCATATTTCTTAGAAATTTGCCTGCCTCTGCCTCGCAAGTTCTAGGATTAAAGGCAGGTACCAAATTTCCAGCAAGTTTTGATTTCTAATTACTGGTGATTGGGCCATTTGTGATGGTGCACATGTGGATGTGGGAGAAAACCTTTCAGTGTGTTATCTTCCTGGGATCCAGAAATACAACTGTGGTCTTCAGGTTTGGAACAAGTACTTTTAACTCTGAGCCTGTCTAGGGTCACTGGTTAAATAGGTTCTAAAGGTCCATTTGATGAACTGAGGTGTCTACTGTTTTCTTCAAGAAAGGTACCATTGTTTTGTGTTTGGAATTTGATGTTATTGGACAAATTCTCACTGTGTGCATCCAGGTGGACTGAAACCCACAGAGATCCTCCTGTCTTTGCTTTTGGACTACTACAATCAAAGGTAGGCACCAAATACTGAGAATGCATGGGTGATTATTAAAGCTTTGCCTGCCAGCCCCCAGGCCCTGTCATCATTAAAACAGTATCACATTGCACAGCTCTGGGGGGGGTCCTTGAATTCTCTCTCTAGACCAGCCTGGCTAGGAATTCAAAGAGATCGACCTCCCTTTGCCTTCTGAGTGCTATGATTAAAGGTGTGAACCTCTATGCATGGCTAAAGAAATTTGTTCTCACTGTGTGGATCGGGCTGCCCTGAAACTCATAGACATGCTCCTGCCTTCACTGCTGGAGTTCAGTGGTGTGTACCACATGCAGGGATTGCACAGCTGTGTTGTCAGAGCCCTATTGTTTCTTTGACTTCCATCTCATAATGCTTTGATCTTGGTTTTCACACTTATAACTAAGTCTCCATTTTGATCATGACGGTTCTAAACTCCTTGACCAAGCATCATCCCAACTAAACTTCTCCATAGCAAGGCTTGCGGGTTCATGCAACCAACTGCAACACTTTCACGTCATCAACATGAGCATACGGGTTTTGTTTATTTCTTTGTTTTGTATTTGGCCTTTAATTGTTATTCTCTTGTTGTTTTGAGAGAAAACATCTGTATTTAACCTTTGGCTAACCTGGAACTCCCTACACAGTCAAGTACATGCTCACAGTAATGAACACACTGAAACAAATGCACAAACAGAGACATTAAAACCACACAGAGTGATTAAATCCATTTATAAACAAGTGTATATATGAACTAACACAACATGAGTCAGTCAAGCACACAGTGGAATCTGGACTTTTTAATTCTGTGTTTTTGATTTCACACAAGAAGATCCTCCTTGGAGGATTGAATCAGAAACTCTGATTCAATCAACCAACTGCAGGAAAAGGAATCTTTACCAAAACTAACAAACAAACAAAAAAGCAAGGCAGTGGTGGCACACACCTTTAATCCCAGCACTTGGGAGGCAGAGACAGGTGGATTTCTGAGTTCGAGGCCAGCCTGGTCTACATAGTGAGTTCCAGGACAGCCAGGGCTACACAGAGAAACCCTGTCTCGAAAAACCAAAATCCCCAACCAAAAAAGAAAAAGACAATGGCATGACTTTTGCAATGAAGTCCTCTATGGAAACACCATCATTGGGAATGGAACACCTAAAAACATTTATTAAACAAAAAGGAAAGAAAAACATGATGAAAAATTTTCTTCACAATCTCAGATTATATAATTCCTCAAACCTTAATTTCACTACTCACGGACAAGGGCAATGTGCAGCCTTGTTGCATTCTTGAAATCTTCACTCTTGTCCTAAGTGTTTGATAGTAAACATTTAATCCCTCAAACCATCTAAGCTCTTAAAATATTATTAATATTATTATAATAAGTATTATGTTATTTATTAAATAACCAAAAAGTCCAGGACTGACCTGTGACTAAAAACAGTTTGACAACATCTGAACCAACACTGACATTGTTTCACTCACATTAGTATTATTATGTATTAATCTTTTTCTTTTGTAAAGTGTAAGCACCCATCCCATGTGAAGCTCGTGAGGCAGTCATGAATATTGTCACTTTGTGCTTACATGGAAAAGTTCTTACATTCCTGTTGCTTTCTGAGTTTAATTTTGCCAGATATAAATAATAATAATAATAATAATAATAATAAAAATAATGATGATGACAATAATAATAATAATTACAATAATGATGATAATGATGATAATAACATATTAAATAGTATAATGGAGTTAATCAGTTTTAAGTCTTATTTTGTAGTTTGTTTCATGACAGAATTTTGGTGGATATAGTTAATAATAGTAATAATAATAGTAATAACAATACCATTAATAATGAGAATGTACTTCATAATATACTTAATAATAACAACATAGTTAATAATAGTAATAATAATGTAGTTAATATTAGTAAGTATATACTTAATAATATAGGCAATAGCAATAACTATAATGTACTTGTGCATAAAAATGATGATAATTATGAAAAAATATTATAATATAGTTTATAATTGTAAAAATATAGTTCATGATAACTACTTAATAATAATACCAACATATATAATAATAATGTAGTTAATATTATAAACAATATCGTTCACAATATGCTGAATAATAATAATGGTAACATAATTTTGTATAATAATAATAATGAAGTTAACACATAGTGGATATAATTGCTTTCAAACTTCATTTTCTTGACTGTTTATGGCAGAATTTTGGCAGATATAGTAAATAAGTAATAAAAAAATAATAATAATGAAGTGAATAAAAGCATCCTAATAATGTAATTAAAAATCACAATAATAACACAGTTCATTGTGAAAATACTAATAATGTAGTTAATAACAGTTTAGTTACTAATATTAACTTTTCTTTTCTCCCAGCTTCCTGGCAGCATCTTTTGGAAAAGAAATGTTTTGCAGCCAAGAGGTTCACTGTGAAAGCATTCTGCACCCCAGGCATAAACTCACAGCAGCCTCCTTGGATAGCTCAGCAAGGGGACTTGGTGAAGGCTGTAATTTGGGAGGGAGTGCAGCCTAGTGCACCTGGGTGAGTTAGGGACACCGTATGTTTCTGTGGTGACACTGGTGGTGCCTGGCCAGCTTATAGGCTCCATACATCCCAGCGCTAAGTGCGGATGGGCATGCGCACAGCTGACTCTGCACTCCTTTGAGCACTCTGGCATTCTGGGCAAGGCCATAAAACCTCAGCCAGGCATCTGGAAAGGCTGGGCAGAGGTTCTCAGCCTGCTGTGTTGGGTGTTTGGTACTTTGAAGCAAATGGGAAGTCAGCTTCCCGTAGAAGATCCAGGAGGCTCTCTCTGATACCTGACTCCCCGGTTGCCATCTTATTCCTCCTTCCCCGGGCCCCATTACTGGATCTCCGTGGCTGGGAGGAGTGATGAAGCTTTAGGATGCTCTGGGGCCCCAGGTTCAAGGAAGCAGCAGATAATGACTACACAGTCCAATTCCTCAAGCACTGAAAGAACTCGGGCTAGGTGCTCTGAGCAAAAGGAGAGCTGTAGCTATGCTAGGGTTAGGTGCCTAGGTTTCGACATTCCCTGCTGGTTTTATCCAGATCTCTGGTTTCCCGCCGGGATGGTCCTATAACACCGTGTGGTACCCAGGAGTGGGCTGTGGGCCGTGATGACAGCTCACCACGTAGAGTAGGAATGAGTGCGGAAGCAGCCAGTACCCTCTGTGTAGCACTCAGATGAGAAGGCCCATCTTTGGGAGAGCTGGGGTTTCCATAGTTACACCAAAATTGGGCATAGAACAAGTGTTACCCTCCACCCCATGCGCTGGTTATCCCCGAGTCACGGTGGTTCACGTCCTAGCAGAAAGGGATTCTTCTTGCCTGAGGATGCTCACTGGACCAGGCCTTGAGCCATGGGGAAGGTGACAGTCTCAGGTAACACTTCTAGAATACAGATGTGGCCAAGAGGGAGTTCACAAATGGGGAGGCAGGCCTCCCTGCCACCATGCCCAGGGCTGGATGAACGTGTGGATGCCCTGTCCCTTCTCTTGTAGAACACTGCAGTCTGCGACAGGTCAGGTGGGACGGTCTTTCTGTCTGAGGAGCTCACATGTTGACGTGCAGAAGAACCCTGTGCACATGCAGGGCTGGTGAGGTCGTCGGTATTGTCTTCTCCCCGGCGAATTCTTTTAGGCTTACTGGCTTTGGGAAACATTCATCGCAGGGCACACGGGTCAAGAAAGGTAGTCGCAGAATTGGCTTCAGCCCTGGGGGACTGTAACACATTTGATTTTTTTTTTTTTTGGACCTACACTGCAGCTGGCCCTGGTGGTGCTGTGCCCATCAGAAGAGGGGCGTGGGCCCCTCTGTCTGTGTGTGGGGGAAGGGAGCAGGGACTCTAGTCAGGGAAGGTGGACAGTGACTCTGAACTAAAGTGACTTCTCCTTTAGGAGCAGGTGCCTCGAACTCAGAAATCTGCCTGCCTCTGCCTCCCAGAGTAATGGGATCACAGGCGTGCACCGCCCAGCTTAATCGTTATTATAATAAATATTATGTTATTTATTAGACAATCAAGAGTGACCTGTGACTAAAAACAATTTGACAACATCCGAACCAACACTAACATTGTTTCACTCACATCATTATTATTTTTATTTCTGTAAAGTATAAGCACCCATCTCATAGGAAGCTTGTGAGGCGGTCCTGAGGATCCTCACTTTGTGTTTAGATAGAAAAGTTCCTGTTTTCCTGTTGGTTTCTTCATAAAATTTTGCCACATAGAAATAATAATAATGATGATGATAATAATAATAACGTCTATAATATCGATGATAATAATGCTAATAATATATTAAATAATATAATGAACCTAATAATTTTCAACTCTTATTTTCTATTCTGTTTCAAGACAAAATATTGCTGTATATACTTAATAATAATATAGTTAATAATGACAATGTAGTTAATAATATACTTAATAATAATAACGGCATAATTATTTATATTAAAAATGTAGTTAATATTAATAAAAACACACTTAATAATAAAGTCAATAATAATTACTATAATGTACTTGTGGATAATAGTAATGATAATTATTAAAAAAATAAATATTATAATATACTTTATAATAGTAACAATATAGTTAATGATAATATATTTAATAATAATAACAACATAGTGATAATAATGAAGTTAATATTGTAAATAGTATAGTTAATAATATACTCAATGATGATAATGGTAACATAATTCTGTATAATAATAATTAATAAAAATTAATAATATAGTTAATAATGATAGCAGTATATTTATTAATACAGTTAAAAATATTCATAATAACATTAATAATCATAATAATAATAATGAAGTTAAAACGTAGTGGACATAATGGGTTTCAAACCTCATTTTCTTGTCTGTTTATGACAGAATTTTGACAGATATAGTAGATAACTAATAATAAAAATAATAATAATGAAGTGAATATAACAATCCTAATAATGTACGTAAAAATAACAATAACGTAGTTAATAATGAAAGTACTAATAACGTAGTTAATAATAGTAATAAAAATTTAGTTAATAATATACTGGAGTCAATCAATTTCAAGTTTTTTTGCATGTCTGTTTCATGACAGAATTTTGGTGGATACAGTTAATAACAGTAATAACAATAATAGTATAGTTAGTAATAATATAGTTAATTATAACATGGCTGATAATAATGTAGATAATAATGATAATTATAATAATGATAATAATCACCATAATATAGATAATAACAATAATAATGATCATAATAATAATAATCCCGAGCCCTGAGCCCTGTTGTCCACATGTCTGTGACTGTTCCAGACATTGCGAGACCTGATGCGGTTCTGAAGTCATCCGCTCGTTTGTGAGCGAGGCGGCGTCTGTTAGGGAATAATAAAATAATAATAAAAATACTAAATCTACGGAACGAAGAAATAATAGCATAAAACAGCGCACGGTGTTTGGAGTCTTCATGCTCCTCTATGCTCACTGGTTCAGTAAGCTCGACTTGGGTAGAATCATTACTTTTGGCCTGTGGTTGTTGGCCTATTTGGGCTGAGTAGACATTTGCTCACATCTCCGCAGGGGATAAAAAAAAAAAATAACAAAACAATTAGAAATCAAACATTGGACACGAGAAGGAAGACATGGAAAACAGAGGGAGGAAGACAGACATAACCAATTGAGACGGATCATGGGTAGGACTTACCCTCAGAAGATGGGAAGCTACAAGTAGATCCTTTGGATGATGGGAAAAGCATCACATAGCAATAAACAGGGCTTTGGGCGTTGTAGGAACACAAGCAATGACGTTCATGGCTATTAAAACCAAGGCACAGTTCACAGTGACATCATCCTTGTGGGGAGCTGAATTCCTTTACTTCAAGACCCCCGAGCTTCCTAGGACTCGGAGATGGTCACTTGCGGCTAAACATTTAGTCTTCCATCTAGAGTTCTGCAGAGCAAACTGAGCCGTACCGGAAATAGTCTGTCGAGTAGATATCTACCCACATGTTCCAGCTGTGGAGGCCACAGGCAGAGCAGGAGGGGACAGTTCTGTCCCCAGAGGCGGCAGCTGCCACATCAGGACAGCCAGGACCCCAGCCTGGCCAGAAGACGAGCCTCTAAAGATGCCAAGCCCTCATTTTGAGGATGTAACTCTAGATTCATCAAAGACAGACACACCAAGATTGCGGCTTGTGCTGGCTGCAGCCGGCCCCACTCCCGAGGGGGGAGTTTTGTAATGAAGGAAGAAGATTTGGAAATAACTCGCTGTTCCAGCCAGCGGGACATAAATCTCTCTTCTGGTCAGGGGCTGAGACTCTCTGACTCTTGAATGCTCTCAGGAGAAAACCCCACCATGGATCCCTTGCTCCAGGCCGATCTCCACACAGGGCCCCGGGAAATGGCGACTTCCAAGCTCTATCTGGTGCTGTCAGAGCCTGGGGGCATCACCAGCGAACAGGCTTTCTGCCGAGGCAATTCTTCTCCCCTCAAATACCGCTCCAGCTGTTTCATGCAAACTCTGCGCTTATGCACGTTTCATTACTATATTTGATTCACACATTCCCTTACACAGACACACATGCACACACGTGCACACACATACACACATGCACACCCACAGAATAGAGGAGGGAGGCAGAACACTTATACTGAGATCAAATCATACAAGACAACATCCCTAAGAATCCTTTAGGAACTACTGTCTAAGACACAGAAAAGTCAGCCATGACAGTGCATGCCTACAATCCCAGTGCTGGTGGGGGGTAGAGACAGGCAGATCCCAGAAGCTCACTGGTCAACAAATCTAGCCAAAACTATGAGTTCCTGATTCAATGAGAAACCCTGTCAAATAAAGTAAAGTTAGTAAAGTTAGGGATTGAAGATAGCATGAAATCAACCTCTGACCGTCACACACACACACACACACACACACGCACACACACACACACACCATGCGGTGACCATAGCTAACACTGAGGTGGATTTATGAGCAGTTGCCAAGGTGCTCCCTCACATTTGAAAGCTGTGTAAATCAGGAAACATTGAACTTGTCCCAAACTAGTAGAACCCAGGCCTTTCCAGTGAGCTGAAAACTTTAGGAGTCTCTGCCTCTGTAAGATTCAAATCTGCTCCCACATAAATAACCTTTAAGATGGAGACTCACTCTGCCTTCTTGTTGCCCTCTTTCATGGTGCTCCCCTGTAGGAGAATCAGCGGAGCCGCCTCTACACAAACACTGGGGCTTACACAGCCACAAAGACATCTCCTGCAGGAGGATCTAACTGAGGACTGCCTGAGAGACCAAGGATTGCTGACACAGACAAAGCCAGCCAATCAGGAACTGCTGTTTAGAAGCTTTCTTGGGACGAATAGGGCGTGGGTGGAGGGCATTACAGGAGCTTGCAGCAGAGTCCAGATGAGTTTGCCGCAGCATTTCTCACCTGCTCCCGGAGTCTGTGTCATTGATTCCCTGACACCTCACCTCTAACCCCCAATGGCAGATAGGGTCAGGCAGTGGGCAGTCCAGGGCACAGGTAGCCGTCCCCATTGTCCTGCCCACAGTCCTGGGCCACTGCACCAAATGAATGACATATTCAGGGAACAGGCTGCCCGCCCGTTAGAAAGTTGGTTCTCACAAAATAACTCCAGGATTATGTAATAAATCAAAGAAAGTGTGTGTTTTAAATTTTCTGTTCTAATTTTTTAAAGTTTTCATTAAGTAATTATTTTTATGCACTCCATATTTTATTCCCCACCATGCCAACCCTTGTCTGCACTCTGACTCTTCCACATCCCATACCTCCTCTCCTCCTGCTGTCGCCATGTGGATGTTCCCACCCCCCTTCCCACCCGACCTCTAAACTCCCTGGGGCCTCTAGTCTCTTGAGGGTTAGCTGCATCATCTCTGAATGAACACAGAGCCAGCAGTCCTCTACTCTGTGTGCTTTGGGACCTCCTATCAGCTGGTGTATGCTGCCTGTTTAAATGGTGGTCCACAGTTTGAAATTAAGTTCTATGTGAACTCAATTAAAAAAACTTCCTTGTTTATTCATTCACAATTCATTTGCTAGTAATTTTTCTGTGATTTATGGAGGGTGGGAAGACAGGGTATGACAAAGCACGTAAGATTTGTTTTGAAAATGGGTGCAACTAGTGGGTTAAGGGCTTTCTAATCAAGCATGAGGACCTGCGTTGAGATTAGCCGGCACTTATGGAAAACAGTGTCAGATTAGGTGAGATTGGGTTGTATTGGCCTATGGATGACTGGAGAAAACAATGAATATAAAGGGCATGAGGTAGAATTTGTCTTATGGGAAAGAGAGAAAGAAAGAGAGAAAGAAAGAAGGAAAGAAGGAAGGAAAGAAAGAAAGAAGGAAGGAAAGAAAGAAAGAAAGAAAGAAAGAAAGAAAGAGAAGAGAAGAGAGAGAGAGAGAAAGGAAGAGAGTGAGAAAGAAAGAAGAAAGTTGATTTTCATGGCCCCTTTCTTCAAACACTCACACAGACAGCCTCTGCCAAGCATCTGATCTGTACCCTGCATGTAAGGCAAGGACCCAGATAAGCATAGCACAGGGTGGGGCTGTTGGACGCTACGATGCTGTGTCAGACTAGTGATTGAGGAAATATTCCCTAAAACATCTCATCAAATCCCTCACTGGCAGTCAACCATGGGGTCTCCTGGAATCCCTCACCAGAAGTCAACCATGTGGTCTCTGGGGAAAAACACTCCAGAAGGTAACAAAAGTAAATTTGGAGGGTCAAGGTAGACACCCTGTCTGGGAATACATAGACAGAGACTATAGATGAGGTAAGAGGTAAGTACCCATCACTTGGGCAAGGCAAGAAGCTTTTGTGTGAATAAGGTGTGGGGGGTGGGGGAGGGTGTTCAGATTTATAACCTCAGGCGCCAACCATCTTGGACTCTGAGACAGAGTCTCTCGCTGGCCTGGAACTGGGGCTCACCAAATAGATAGACTGACTGGGCAGGCCATCCGGCTAGCCTCCCTTCTCTGCTTCCTTGGTGTTGAGGATACAAGTCTTTATTGCCAACCTGGCTTTTTCTGTGCAGTCTAGAGATCAAGCTCAGACCCTCAATCATATAAGGCAAGTGTGTCAGCAGCTGAACTGTCCCCTGGGGCCCGTAAACATGATTTCTTTTTCTTGCCTAGGAAACAACCACCATGATGCCAGCTGCAAAGATGTGATCTGCCAAGAAGGTCACCTCCCCAGAGCTGAGCCGAGCCCAGCGTCCGGTCCTTGAAACTCCAGAACTGTGCTTTATATAAATCTCTTTGGCTCAGTCATGCCTAGCTTCACATTGTTTTGTTATAGCAGCAGACAGTGAACTAATACAAGAATACCCAAGAGGAACCACATTGGCTGGCCAGGATCTAAGAGGAGATCCTCCCGGGAGGGAGCCAAGGGCTTCTGGGAATTTAGCAGAAACAGTAAGCTGACCTCGGGGGCTTTTACTTCTAGTGGATCTTCTATGATTTGCTTCTATATTATTTACTAGCATATATTCAAGCATTTTCATTATGACACTTCCATATGTGTACATAACATACTTTAATCATGGCTCCTTCTCTATCGCTCTTTCTTCTCACTCCCTTTCTCTCCTTTTATCTGCCCCTTAGCTACTGAGCAAAGAAAGAGACCAGGGAACTAGAAAGGCAGGCTGAGGTTCCCTCCCTCCTGTCATCTTCCCTTTCCTTACCTCTGGTTTATTTGCATGTGATAAACCACATCCACAGGAAACAATTTCTCCATTGCAACAGAACAGGGACCAGCAAAGCATCCCGAGGCAGGAAACCTAAAGGGTTCGAGGAAAAGTGTGGAAGCAGAAATGGAACCGTGAAGCCATCCACACAAATGTGATCCTCCAGACTGCTGCAGAAAGGCACCCAAGGCAAAACTATTTGCATGTGGCCCGGGAGGCCTGCATTCCTTCAAAAGTGAAAGGCAAAGATCTTAGGAGGCAGGAGAGGAGCAGGATGCCTGTCTTAAGGTATTATCTTCTTAACAGAGCAGGGAAGCTGCACCCATCAAAGACTGTGGTCAGTCCCAAAGATTGTGGTCAGTCTCAAAGACTGTGTGTACAACACACAAACACACACACACACAGACACACACACAGACACACACACCATTTAATACCAGCTGAAGAGGAGGTTATGAATTTGAGAAGGGAACAAAGAGGGGAATATGGGAAGATATTGGAAGGGGAAAGCAGATGGTGGGGGAAGTGATATAAATATATTTACATATATATCTACATGTGAAATTATCAAAAATATAATAAAAACATCTAAGTGAAAAGTGAGTTCATGTCCTGTGGAGGAACAATATTCCAGCTCAGGCTGGTCAGCTGCCTGCTCCTCCCCTCTCTGAGCCAGGACCCTGCACTTACCAGGACATGTGCCTGAGCTTTCCTCAAAGCACTTGTCTTCTTCCCATAATCATGGTTAACAGCTTGCCTAGATCTTTACTCAAGGTGCCTTGGCCATATCAATCTGACCCAGGAATTGATGACCCAATGCATCACCCAGGTTACTAACATTAAATATTGATTTTTAGAAACAACAGTTTTTGCCAGGCAGTGGTGGGGCATGCCTGTAATCCTAGCACTTGGGTGGCAGGCAGGTGAATCTATGAGTTTGAGGCCAGCCTGATCTACAGTGTGATTTCCAGGAGAGCCAGTGCTATACAGAGAAATCCTGTCCCAAAGAGAGAGAGAGAGAGAGAGAGAGAGAGAGAGAGAGAGAGAGAGAGAGAGAGAGAGGGAGAGGGAGAGGGAGAGGGAGAGAGAGAGAGAGAGAGAGAGAGAGAGAGAGAATGAAAGAAAGAATGAAAGGAACAAAGAAAAGAAGAAAGAAAGAAAAAAGAAAGAAAGAAAACAGAAGCAACAGACAATAACAAACCAAGAGTTTTGTTTATTTGTATTACCTTACTTATAAACAAACACAAAAGCATGGCTTCCTAAAATAGGCCATTTTATTTCTTATGTATAGACAATTCACATGAGATCATGGTTTGTATTTAATATCAAGTACATAATAGCAAATGGATTGCAACTAAATTAAACTTGCTAATATGGCCCTATTTCATTTTGTTTCTTATGACATTAATGTTAAATATTTATATGAAAGTGTGCCCTCAACCCAGCCTTTTTGAGCAGGAGTTTCAAAACTCTGCTAGCCACTGCTGCCCACCTGTAATGGAGTGCTCAGTCCAAGGTGAAGCCCATTGTTCCCCAAGGGCACTAGCCTCCACCTGATCCCAGCCTCCTGCAGAGCAAGCACAACGAGTTCTGCATACTCTCTTCAAGCTTTTGGGCGAGGGGTCTTGCCCCTCTTATGTGCATTTGGAGACCTTTATAAAACTTTGAGCCTTGAGCAGGAAATCGTTTCTTGGTTCCATGTTTCTCCTGTCACCTTTTCCCCATACCCAGCTTTCCTTCCAGTTGCCCCAGTAAAACATTTAAACTTAGCTGCGAGCAGCTACATGAAAGGATGAAAATATATTTATTCAATAAATCCAAACAGGTAAAATAAATATAAATTAATAATATGGGCTTGACTGGGTTCTCATCCTGAGACCCGTGGGGGGGTACTGGAGGCTCAGAGAGGTCAAGGGCATGTTCAACATTTCCTGGATAAAATGCTGAACCGGCGGCCACTGATCCGAAGGCCGGGACTTTTCTTTATTCTTCCTGTCATGATCGGCTCTGCACGTGACGGCCTTAGTGGGTGAAAGAGAAATTCTCACCAGGATGCCAGAAATGGGGACACAAACTGTCACTACCCCCGCCTACTACCTCTAAGTACCCTACTAGTCTATACCCCAAACTGTAGGCAGGGATGGGACCTTAGTTGCTCTGTGGAGCTACCAGGGGGCCCCCAGCTTCCAGGGCTTTCTACTGTGATGCTGTGCAGGTATCTGGTGGGGGAAGACAGTGTTGGTGCAGTGCCTTGCGGTTCTAACTGACCTATTGAGGTAGTGTTGCTGCCCAGGCCTACCCTTGGCCACTGCTCTCTCCGGGACCCCTTTCTGGGTGGCCTCTCCGTGTTGGGAGCACTGTCCATGCCGGGGGTCGGGGGGCACGGTGGCATGACTTTGGCTCTTTATGTCAGTGCCCTCTGCACGCTGGGTATTTTTGAGGCTCCAGGCTGGGGTCCTAGGTCCTTGTGTAGCCACACCTACTTTATCAGAAGTCCTCCATCTGTGGGACGGGGTCAGGAAGAAGTTCCCTGTGCAGTTCTACTCCGCATCACCAGTAGATGCACGCCCCCAGATCCCAAGTCAGGCCCCGACCTCCTGATGGCCTGGGCCACAGCCCCCTCTTTCTGCTTCTTGGCTCTGCCTGCAGCCGACTTTGTAATAGACACCCTCCGCTGCTCTCCGCAGGCTTTGTGTTGGTGTCTGTGTCCACCCCATGGCTATCCGAGAGGGGCTCCGTGGAGCCCCCCACCATGAGCTCGCTGTTTCAAAGGCTTCTGCTTCCCTCGCAGCCCGCCAGCCTGGCTGTGTTAGGCTTCCTTCCAAAGCTCCGACATCCTGCTTGGCACCTGTACCCCCACTCCAGCTGCAGCTTCCCTGTTGTGCTTCTGGCAGAAGGCATGCTGGGGGCTGTGGGGCGGGGCTCCTTCTCCTTGGCCTCTCTTCTCCCTATTACATCAGCGTACAGCCAAATACCCCCAGCGTCTGGTAAGGGAGGCTTTTCATTAATTTGTTTCCCAATGGAAATAATTCCACCACTTGTCAGAGGGATTTTTGCATTTAGGGGGCCAACTCCCTGCTTTCTTTCCCAGTCTCTTAGACGCTCTTGAAGTGGGAAGCTTTGTTTCCTTAGCTGAGCTGTGCTGGTCTGGGCTGGGGAGGAGGGTAGTTTGGGTTCCTGAGCCCAGCATTAGGTATCTGGGTCCTGACTGTCCTGCCCCCATGCTGTGTGACTTTCAGGATAGCACTGACCCTCTCTGCGCCTCTTGGTCCTTCATTTGTCCCGTGTTGGTGGTGAGGGGCCATGCTCGCTAGTTCTCTGGCCTCTGACTTTGATATTGTGATTGTATCAGATTGGCTCTTGTTCCAGGGTGACTCTAGTGCTGCAAGGGGCCCTAGAGGCGTGCACACCTGTGACGGATCCCAGACAGTCACCCTCTGTGCTCAGGAGGCAGTGGAGTCTAGGTCCTGGGCAAAAGGGAGCAGGTCTCAGGCTGGTTCCTCCTGGCCATGTCAGGGATCCCTGAGTGGGAAGAAGCCCTTCTACCTCTGTTGCAGTCAGCAAACCTCCTCCTGGCCTCTCCGCCCTGTTCCTTCTCTTTGTCTCCCTTCCCCCTGCGCTGCACCCCATGCCCTGCCCTGGCTGATGGCTTTGAGTCCTGGGCACTGCCCTGTCCTACTTTTCTCTACACTCACCAGGCTCTCCGCTCAGAACCAGGTCCGGCGCCAAGAGACCTGAGAAGCGAGCCCCACTAGGCACTTATGCACAGGGGTTAGCCCACCCCCTCCCGCCCAGGGCCCACATCTGGCCGAAGGCTCAGTTTCCCCAGCTGTAAATTGCCTCCCACTGCCCCTTGGCATCGTCTCAGGTTTCAGCTTCATGGTTCTTTTTCTTTTTGTGGGGGTGGGGTAGTGTCTAGGGTAGGCAGGCTCAGCTCTGCTGCTCTCTCCCTCTGCAAGTCTGAGGTTAAGGGGAGAAGTCTTTACCCAGGCATTGGGTGAATTATTATTATTATTATTATTATTATTATTATTATTATTTTTAATCAGGTAGTCGAGCAGCAACCTGTTTGAGTTAGAGTCCTCCTTCCCAAGTACTTCCCCCAAGAGACCAGCCTTACTGTACAGTGTCTCTCTAGGCCTCAGGAGGGTCTTCTGTTGTCTGCAGCCTGCCTCGGGCTTGTGGTGAGGTGACTTGCAGATGCTGGTGTTTTCCCCACCTCTGTTCCCCACCCCCACTCCTTCTCGTCATGCCCCTCAATCTAATGTTTAACCACAGGCATAATCGTGACTCCCTGCACCCTTCAGGTGGCTTTTCTCACCCTCAAAACAGATGAATCTCTGGCTTCTGCAGGTGACGGCCACGCCCTGTCTCTGTAGATGGCAGCTAGTTGGCTGGCCAGGCCCTGGCTGCCGACCTGGCCTTGCATTGCTGTGACTCTCCATTCGCCCTTCATGGGGAAAGTCTGATTGTTTGGATCACAGAAAGGTAGACATCTCAGGGCAGCCACCAGCACTGCCTGGGAGTGGAAGTCATCAAGTGGCCATGGCCGCGCCCCGGCGAGGTGGGGGATAATGGCTGCTTCAGGTTGGTGTTTTCTGGGGTATCATGTATCAAGGGAACCCCCTGGGGATGCTGTTGAAAACAGAGGCCTTGTCTTATGGAGCAGGACACCGGGCAGTGCGGGTGTTGTAAAACGTCTTTAGAATCACAAGTGGTAAGAAGTGTGTTCGTCCTAGGCTTTGGGGCTGTGGGTGAACCCAGAGGCGGGGCAAGCCTGTCCGTTGCCCAGATGGGCTAAGAAAATGCTGCCCCTGGCGTCCTAAGTCACAGAAACAATCCCTGAAAGTAGGCGGGACTTTCTGGGGAGACCGTGCTGGACTTTAGATCTGGTGTAGGAGATTGAGGAGATTGGGGGAGTTACACAGTAAAGGGTCACAGTCAGTTTTGGACTATTTGCAGATTGTGTGTGTGTGACTGGCTTGCAAATGAGAAGGGTATTCTGGACCTTGTGGTGTGAGACCCCATGGAGGTTTGGGGGTGAGGTGCAGGAGGACCAAGAACAAGTCTTTATGTCAGGCGGGTGGGTGTGGTTTTGGAGTTTTGTGTGTGAGGGTCCCTGGCAAAGGACACTAGAAATGTGGACCAATGTCAAACGAAAGAAGCCTGGGGGGTAGGGTATTTGGAAGGCTCAGGGAAGTGGGGTGTGTGGCATAAAGGCCTGGCGCTGTGAATGCTGGGATAGGCCAGGAGGAAGTGACGGGATGCATGCGTGTGGGAGGTGAGTGGAGAGCAAAGGGGACACAGGAACCTGAACCAGAGGCCCAGAGGGCGCCACGGGACTCAGTGGACACTTACCCAGGGTCTTTGGAGTCCTGGGCAGAGGGATGGGCTGAATTTTGTTTTACCCAAGGTGACCCCCATTCGCTAAAAAGTCGCTTCTCAGTGCCGAGACCTCTCTAGCCCTCCAGACTGTGGGTTCCCGCAGGGGCGTCTGAATGTGAGCCTGCTCCTCTGAGCACCTCAGTGGCTTTTCCAGCACGGCCCTGGTGGACGCTCTGCTCCCCTCTGTGCTTTCGGGATGCTGTGTGTCTGGGCGCCACTCTGTTCCCCCCCCCCCAGCGCCCTCTTCCACCAGGACCCCTTTGTCTCTGAGGAAGCCTGGCGTGGCCCCCATCACCCGCGGCCTCCCTTTCTGTTGCTCCTGTTGCCCCACTGACCCTGCCCCTCATTCCCGTCTGGCTTTCAGGATGGTGGTGTGGGCCCGCCCCTGTGTTTTGAGCAGAGGTTGGCCTGCCTGTGGGATTCGGCCTGGTGTCTGAGTGCTTATGCAGGGCTAGTGGTCTGGATGCATCCTCTGGGTCAGGGCCCTCATCTGTGGCTCCAGCCTGGATCCACTGTGTCCTTTTGTGGGAACAGTGCCTCACTGGAAGACACTGCTTTGAATAGGCAGCTGCCTGAGGCTGACACAGAGCAGTCACCCCGCTCAGAAGGGGACCTGTGACAGCCACTAGTAGAGCTCATGGCGTCCCCCCTTGCCTACTTGGCTAGCAGGTGAATAACAGGGTTTGGTGCTCAAGGCTTTCTTCTAGGGGAGCTCCCAGGATTCCCTCTGACGTACATGTCTTTGAATTATGGCAATTGCACAGAGGTGCGGCCTGTCCAGTCTCACTTAGCAGAGCCTGAGAGCCATCATCTGCCTGCTGTTGCTGGCTTGGGGCAGCCCTGGCTTCTGGGCACGGTGTAGTCCTTGCTATCGGAGCCCAGCTCTGGCTGCAGGGGCCCAGCCCTGGCCATAGGGTCTCAGCCCTGGCTGTAGGGTCTCAGCCCTGGCTGTAGGGTCTCAGCCCTGGCTGTAGGGTCTCAGTCCTGGCTGTAGGGGCCCAGCCCTGGCTGTAGGGTCTCAGACCTGGCTGCAGGGGCCCAGCCCTGGCTGTAGGGTCTCAGCCCTGGCTGCAGGGGCCCAGCCCTGACTGTAGGGTCTCAGACCTGGCTGCAGGGGCCCAGCCCTGGCTGCAGGAGTCCAGCCCTGCCTGTAGGGTCTCAGCCCTGGCTGCAGGGGCCCAGCCCTTGCTGCAGGGTCCCAGCCCTGGCTGTAGGGTCTCAGCCCTGGCTGCAGGGGCCCAGCCCTGGCTGCAAGGTCCCAGCCCAGGCTGTAGGGTCTCAGCCCTAGCTGCAGGGGCCCAGCCCTGGGTGCAGGGGCCCCGCCCTGGCTGTTGGGGCCCAGCTCTGGCTGCAGGGGTCCAGCCCTGTCTGCAGTGGCCCAGCCCTGGCCATAGGGTCTCAGCCCTGGCTGCAGGGGCCCAGTTCTGGCTGTATGGTCTCAGCCCTGGCTGCAGGGGCCCCGCCCTGGCTGTAGGGTCTCAGCCCTGGCAGCAGGGGTCCAGCCCTGGCTACAGTCCAGCCCTAACTGCTTCTGCAGGCTCCCTTGCCTGCACCTTTCACAGCACAGTGGCACACTACACGGCAGGCAGGCTGTTGTCCTGGTGTCGGGGTTCTTCTCTCTGCTGGGCGCCAGCCTTGCTTTCATGGAACCCAAAGGGGCCGACCCAGCTGCCTCCCTCTGTGCAGGCCGCTCCAGCCTTCTTGCCCCTCCCTTTCCTGAGAGGGCATGAGGCTGTTCCCAGGCTGGTCCTAGCTCTAGGAACGGGGCTGTGGGATGAAAGGTGATATATAAATGTAAGGTGATGATTATTTATTTGACAGGGACAGCTGCCTGTGGTGAAAAATGTAATACTGTAATCCTTGTGTGAAAATCAGATCTGTGCCTCAGTGAGCTGCCTGAAGCAGAAAAGAAGGACCACTTTCCCTCTCTCTCCCCACTTCCTTACCCCGCCCCATCCCTGCCAGCTCTGCTCACTTCCAAACTTCCCAAGCTCTTGTAGCCTGGTAGCATGTCTGCAGATGCATGTAGCATACCTATGTATACATACATTATGCATCCTGCTATATGTGTATTGCATACATGTGACACATACTCCATGCATCTTGCTTCTTTTGATTGTGGTTAACAGGCTATCACGGATTTTTAAGCTTTCCCACTTATAACCTCTTTCCATCAGGGAAATTTTTACATGGTCCTGGGCATATAGCATATAAATCAACCATTTCCTAACAATGAATGATAAATTTGTTTAAAGATGATTTTTTACTATGCATATTTTATCATTTATTAAAGACAGTAGCAAATTTGCATACTAATGGGGTGGACGAGCTTGTAAGTTTTCACAGAACGAATTAGGTCTTGGTGGAATATTTGATGCAACAAGACACAGAGCGTCTTCAGTGTTTCTCAGAGTTGATTTAATGATTGCCAGCGCTGAGTCTGCTGCTTCACACAAACACATAGCACAAAACCAGCAGAAGTCTGTTGAGGCCTATTCGAGAAACTGTTGGAAATTCTAACCCAAAATCTGCTTCACAATTTTTTTATGACACCCAAGGCAGCAACTCCAAGAATAATTTTTAAAAACCAAACATTCGTCATGTAACACAATCCAAAAGATATGCTGATTTGATACTTAGGGGCTGAGGAGTGACTGAAGGAATACACGCAAAGCCTTTGTTTTCCGTAATCAAACCATTCTGTTTGTGTAAGCACACACAGTGCGCTATGCGCTCGAGAACACCGCTGTTCATAGTACGCAGGGATCTCTGCTCGCAGCAGAGATGCTGCAGGCTGAGTTCATTGGTGGTGTGTGGTGTGGTGGGTCACATCCCACGTCCCTCCATCAGAACCCAGGCTGCGGGGAAGTCACATGATGTAGCACAAGTGAGCTCCACCAGGATCAACTTGGACTCACTACAGATTTCACTTTGAGTCAGTTTTCAGTCCTTTTCCAGCCCCCCCCCCCCGTAATGTTCATTTACAGGTGGGATTCGGCCACAGCCCGCTGCTTAAGATGTCTGACTTTCTATGACTGTGAAAGCCAAGGCGTTCATGGTGCAATATTGCTAACCGACCTCAGCCTGATTTATGATACACACCCATGGACCCTGAATCACCAGAAGCAAAGGAAGGAGACTTCAAGAAATTTTCAAGTTGGGGGATGAAATTGATAAAATAGAAAGAGAACAATTCAGAGAATTAATGAAACAGGGAGTTGGTCTTTTGATCCTTTTATTAGACAAGATAAACAAACCCCTATTAAAAGATAAAGAATATACAAATTAATGAAATTTAAAATAAAATGGGGGATTAAATAGCAGGTAATGAAGAAATCCAGAGAGTTGTAAAGACATAGTTTAAAAAAGGGTGCATTCCACCAACTTGGAAATTCTAAAAGAAATAGCTAACTTCCTCAATAGATTCCACATCCCAAAATTTAACTAGAGAAAAACAACTTAAACTGACATAAACATGAAGGAAAACAGAATTCAATAAAAATATGTCCCCAATGTGAGCCCACGTCTATGAGTTTTAGGGTAGAATCCTAATAGATTTTCAAAGAGGATTTAACAAGAATTCAGTGTATTCAACAATATAGAAACAAAATAAATATTAGTCAATTTATTTTCTGAACCCCTGATTACTCATATATCCAGTCAGGAAAGCCTGAGCAATTAAAGAGAATTACAGACCAATTATCCCTAAAACCACAGTTTCAAAAATACTTAAAAGATAAAACAAATAAAATAAAATATAAAACACATCAAAAGATCGTCCACCATTAACAATGAGGAAGGCTTCATTCTAGAAACAGTGATGGTTCAACAAAATGGGATTAAAGTATAAGAAAAACCAAGAATTGATCATCTCATGAGGTAATGTAAAATTCTCTGACAATATTCAACACCATTCAGGATAAAATTCTCGGCGTTCTGGTGCTTACTGGGGCTGGAACATGGCTCCTTCTATTCCATTATCAGCAGCATTCAATATTTCAAATATATCGCGGCCTAATCTTGGCTTTCCTGGAACTTGCTTAGAGATCTACCTTGATCTCAAAGATCTGCATGACTCTGTCTCGTGAATGGTGGGTTAAAAAGCATGTAACACCATGCCTGGAACTAAGTTTTTCTGTTTATATTTTAAACTCAGAACCCAGAATCCAAATCTATCTCTTGGCAATTTGACACAGAATTGTATCTTCATGTGTCTACATCAAAACAGTATCCAGGTAATAATAATTCCTAACATGATACAGTTCACTTTCATACAACTGCAAACCCATATGTTTATCTGAATGTAATCTTGTCCTAATGTAAGCATTCTTTAATGCCATTGAATATCCTTGATCACAAGATTAACCTTCATTCAATTTCCTGATGATGCATTGCATTTTGAATCTTTGTTTTTTTTTTTTTTTTTTTATTTTTCCTTTCTTAGTTTCTATGCTTATTAAAACCTTTCAGGCCAAATTCTATGCAGTGATTTTAATGTCTTACATTGTCAATACAATTAATGTAAACAGTTTTACCTTAACCTCAAGGAAACTCTTCAGACAAGGGCAGCAAACTTCTTTGCAAAAACATCAAAAAAAAAAAAAAAAATCTCCAGAGTGGAAACAATCCCAAGCACCATGTCTATCATATCCTACTATGATACCCTCCTAATTCCCACTTAATTCATGATCTCTCTAGCACACAGAATTGGGAGACTTATCGCTGGTGAAAACACTTTACCACATTGATTACATTAATAAGTTTTCTGTCCGGTGTGTGTTCTTTTATGATACTGGAGATGACTGCGCTGTGCAAAGGCTTTACCACATTAATTGCATTCATAAGGTTTCTCTCCGGTATGTGTTCTTTTATGTATTTGGAGAGTACGGTGATGTGTAAATGCTTTACCACATTGATTGCACTCATAAGGTTTCTCTCCAGTATGTGTTCTTTTATGTATTTGGAGATAATTGGGTCTTGTAAAGGCTTTACCACATTGATTGCATTCATAAGGTTTCTCTCCAGTATGTGTTCTTTTATGATTTTGGAGATGACTGCGCTGTGCAAAGGCTTTACCACATTGATTACATTCATAAGGTTTCTCTCCAGTATGTGTTCTTTTATGTATTTGGAGATAATTGGGTCTTGTAAAGGCTTTACCACATTAATTGCATTCATAAGGTTTCTCTCCGGTATGTGTTCTTTTATGTATTTGGAGAGTACGGTGATGTGTAAATGCTTTACCACATTGATTGCACTCATAAGGTTTCTCTCCAGTATGTGTTCTTTTATGTATTTGGAGATAACTGGGTCTTGTAAAGGCTTTACCACATTGATTGCATTCATAAGGTTTCTCTCCTGTATGTGATCTTTTATGTCTTTGTAGATAACTATGAGCTGCAAAGGGTTTACCACATTGATTACACTCATAAGGTTTCTCTCCAGTATGTGTCTTTTTATGTTTTTGGAGATAAATGGGTCTTGCAAAGGCTTTACCACATTGATTACATTTATAAAGTTTCTCTCCAGTGTGTGTTGTTTTATGATATTGGAGATTACTGCATCTTGTAAAGGCTTTACCACAAATATTACACTCATAGGGTTTCACTCCTGTATGTGTTGTTTTATGATATTGGAGATGACTTGATCTTCTAAAGGCTTTACCACATATATTACACTCATAGGGTTTCACTCCAGTATATCTTCTTACATGCCTGCAATGATAATTAGCACATGTGAAAACTTTACCACATTCATTACTCTGATTAATCATGTAATTAATATAAATTATGTATACAATTTGTCTAATGGTAAAGAAGCATCAGATCTTAAGGTTTTAGCACTTTATATGTTCATGTTTTTCTCCCTCATCATGAGTTGTTCAAGATACCTGTGATGGTTATTACATGGCTCATATTTATAATACCCTCTTTTTATATGATGTATTTTAGCTATCTGAATAAAGTTAGAAAAACTCTGATCTGCATAACACTGGTTGTATTCATATTTTTCCTCTAGTGTGAATTACAACACATGTGACTGGGAACCAGGACACACAGAAAAATTTCCAAATTCCTAGTACCCATAAAGTTTTTTTTACACTATGAGTTTTGGGATATTCCCTGTAAAGCTAAAAACCCAACTAATTACAAATGTCTTTCATATTCCTAATTTCTTCCAAAGGCAGAATACTACATATCTTCTTGTTTTATGTTTCTTCTTTCCATATCCCTATGCTCGCATGATTATTATCCATTGTGACACATGATATACCTAATACAAAGAATGATAAATGAAAGGTTTACTCATTGCATTCACACTGTTTGAATTTTTGTTTCTCATAACATTTGCAATATGGACTAATATTTCTCCACAACAATATTCTTGATTCTCATAAAATGCCCTCTCACCAAGCTGAACCATATTGCTACAAGAATATTAGTATCACCAAATTTTCTATGGACTATTTGCTTATTAGAATGTTTTGGATATAAATTTATCACTATTCAATGTGTAATTTCTAAATACTATGAGACAATACATATTGGCAGATCCACAGCACAGGTCTAATGGAGCTACTTGTTAAGTGGATACACAAATCAGATACCGGATATTGAGGTACATGGTTTTGTAAGAATATTATAATCATATCTACGCTTAAATGACTGATTTTTTACACTCTCGCTTTTTGTTGGAAATTCCATAAAATATTAAAATTTTCTCAGAGACAAATTTGTATCAGCTTGAACTTGAAAATTACCTTTCATGACTTCTATTATTTCGATAATGTTCTTCAAGATGATGTTCTTCCCAATTATAGCCTAAAACACAGTACCAGAAAATGAATGATATAGTATTTGAAAACAGCCAAATTTAAAGGTACTGTGAATTTTAACTGCACCGTGATAGTTACAGTGAAAATTCAGTGAAAGTGAATTATTCAGCTCAATTTTCATACAAGTAAAATAATAGAAGATCATAAATAACCAAGAAACATTTGTTTCCTTCTGAAAGAAAAATAACAGTCTTACCTATATCTTTGAGGTTCAGGTAGGTTTCCGACATCACATTTTTGTAGAGACTTTTCTGGGAAGGATCCAGCAAATTCCACTCTTCCTCGGTGAAGTTCACACACACATCATCAAATGTCACTGTATCCTAAATATTCCATACATGTGTACAACACAAAACATGAGACTATCATCACTGTAAAGGAAATATATGCTTCCTCAAAAACATATTCATATAATTTTGGCACTTGCTTCACTTGTTCTCTGACTCAGAAGATATAATCAATGTTTCATTTTAGAAGGAACTTGAATTATAAGTTACACCTGTGTCACTTTTGAACACTTTGAATAGGATACAGCTTTGCCAGTGAATTGCAAATTGAGAGGGAGATGCAGAGAAAACAGATCCACAATACCGAGCACACAATTGTATGAACAATTGCTAACTACAAACATGATGGGCAAGCTGGGTGTATTTTTTCATGTCTTTAATCACAGAAGCACAGGCAGGTGTATGCCATTTAGCTAGACACCGGAATGGCCTTTGTAATGTGTTCTAGGAGACTAAAATGTATATTTTAAGACCCTCAATCCCTACAAAAAACAACCATGGGAAAAATGATACTGAACTCAAAGTTTTTTAGGAAAGTTCTTACAAAGAATTATAAATTCACAGAACATCTGTATTCATCTGGCAGAAAAATGAAGTTTAGTCTATAACATTTGATCAAATTTCAATACTAAACATATGGATGAAAAACCACAGAGTCAGGCAGTGGTGGCGCACACCTGTAATCCCAGCACTCTGGGAGGCAGAGGCAGGCGGATTTCTGAGTTCGAGGTCAGCCTGGTCTACAATGTGAGTTTCAGGACAACCAGGGCTATACAGAGAAACCCTGTCTCGAAAAAACAAAATCCAAAAAACAAAACAAAACAAAAAAGAAAAACCACACAAAAATATGCTTATATTACAAATACAAGACAGGTGTCTTTTGTGGTTTCTCTACTACTTTAAGGACAGAGAAAGCTACACAGCGAAATTTGTTTTGGAAAAGAAAAGCAAAAAATAGAATAAATATAAAAATATAAAACAACTAGATTTGTAAAATAGATTATCACTGATTAGCAAATGTATCCATTGTATTTTATATGATTTAAGGAAAGAGATTATCGTGACTATATGGGAGCATGAGAAGAAAGCTGAAGGGTCAGTTTCAACCACAACACAGAACACACCAAGGACACAATGTTTCCCCTCTAAAAGAAATCCTGGGTAAAATCTGGAGCAGAGACTGAGGACATGGCCAATGAAAATTTGCCCCACTTGAGAGTGCCATCCTATGGACAGGCACCAATCCATGGCATTATTAATGACACTCTGTTATGCTCCCATACCGAAGCCTTGATTAATTGTCTATTGAGAGGATCCACCCACAGGCTGACTGAAAAAGCTGCACAGATCCAGAGTCAAACCTCACATGGACCTTGGGGAATCTTATGGAAGAGTTGGCAGGAAGACTGAAACCCCTGAGGAGGATAGGAACTCCACACGAAGACCAAGAGACTCACGTAACAAGCACCCTTGGGGACACTCAGAGACTAAGCCTCAAACCAAATAGCATACACAGGACGGACTAAGGCCCCTGGCACATATATAGCAGATGTGCAGTGAAGAGGCTCAGAACGTCGTCTAAAAAATGTAGCAAGGGTTTTCCCTATAGCTGTGTGGGGGATATCTTTCCAATCTGTTTCTGGCCTCAGTGAGAGAGAATGTACTTAACTCACAAGAGAATTGATGCACCAATTTTAGGGATACCTGGGGGCCCCACAACCTCACAAAGAAAAACAAAGGAGACTGGAGGAGGGACTCTGCCATAGCAAGGGACATATAATGGGGATAGTGATAAGGGTGTCAATGAATATATAAATTATTGGAAAAGCAAAAAAAGGGAGAAAAAATAAATTTTTCATTCCATAAACACTATCCTGGAAGGTATCTGGAATGGCTCCTACTAGAAGATCTTCCACAATCTTCACAAAGAAAGCCAGACAGGACAGACAAGCAACCAAATATATCATCCTATCTAGAAGCTTTTTGTTTCAATCAACTGCATCCTGACCCTTGACACTATGGGCAAATATTCATCCTTTGATGAAAATGCATTCAGTCTTTCTTCAGGGATCCTAACAGTCTGCAGGAACTCCTACACTGTTCAAACATCCAAAGTCTCTTCTGACACACAAGGCAAAATCTTGAAGGTCACCTCTTGTAACAGCTTGGGTACTTCCTCTCCTTGTATATATCTCTCCATGGCAGATTTACCAATGCTTTAGTTATCTCAACAAGCTGTGGTCGCAAAATGAAATTCAAGCATCATCCTCATAATTTCAGTGCAATGTACTCTCATGGAGTCTTCCCATGGTTCTGACTCTGTCAAAAGATGTCTGGATTCGGGCCAAATTTAAACCATACAGGAAGAATCCAAGAACTCGAATTTATCATCTATCAGTTTTCAGAATCCACACCATATGAAAGATCCTCTTAAGTTTGGCTTCTAAGGTGATGGATTCTGCCTCACCTGATCCACTTATAACAGCTAGAAACTGAAAAAAATCAAGATGTCCCTCAACAAAAATTTGGATAAAGATTATGTGGTTCATTTACAAAATGGAATTCTATTCAGCTAGTAAAAACAAAAACATTATGAATCTTGCAGGCAAATGGATACAACTAAATACTATCATCCTAAGTGAACTATCTCAGACCCAAAGGGACATGCATGTATGTACTCACCTCATCCTTCAGATGACTGTAGCTCTGAAAGGTTGAAATGCTATCAACTTCACCTCTCTCCTGATTATGTTTCCTTATGGATTGCTAGGATATTCTTACCCGGCCTACCTCCTCTCCTAGCTTCCAACATCAACAAGCAATCTCTCTTGAACATAAGAAACAGGTCAGTAAAAGAGCCAGCACTCAGCCAACACTCTAAAAATCTACAAAGAAAACTGTAACACAGGAATAACACTCCCACAAAAACAAGACAAACTGAGAATCTAGTACCTAGACCAATAATCACCAAAAATTCAAATACCTAGGACCAGCATAGAAAGATATGTAATACCAGCCAGGCAAATAAGTCACCATCCTCAGGCTCTCACTCCTCAACTTTTCCACAAACGACCACTTTTGTATCAGAGCTCTTGTGTGTTTTACTTTCTTAATACATGTTAGAGAAAGAGGAGGAATAGGAGGAAGAGGAGGGGGAAGAGGAGGAGGAGGAGGAGGAGGGGGAGGAAGGAGCGGGAGGAGGAGGAGGAGAAGGAGGAGGAGGAGGAGGAGAAGAAGAAGAAGAAGAAGAAGAAGAAGAAGAAGAAGAAGAAGAAGAAGAAGAAGAAGAAGAAGAAGAAGGAGGAGGAGGAGGAGGAGGAGAAGAAAATCAGCATAAAGAAAATATTTCCAAGAAAACCACAAATGAAAGCTTTCATTTACTAAAGGAAGGTGTCTATTAATGTACAAGAAGCATCAAAAATACCAGAATGGGAAAGAAACGTTTGCCACATCATATTCAGAACAATAAACATATTAGTTAAAGAAACCAAAAAAAATTATAGCAGAAAAAAATTAACAAACCAAGCAAAAGAAAAACTAGTAATGTTTGAAATCAGAAATATTAGATTCATATCTGTGTTCTTTTTTAAGGAATAAATTCATTACTTATGCAATGTTCTCCCTGCATGTATTACTGCAGGCCAGAAGAGGGCACCAGGTCCCATTACATATGATCATGGAACACCATGTGGCTGCTGAGAATTGAACTCATGGCCTGTGTAAGAACAGCCAGAGCCCTTAACCTCTGAGCCATCTCTCCAGGCCTAATCCTGCCTTCTTAATGTATATTGTAAAAGACAAAAAGCTTTGGACACAGTTGCTGCATAGTCATAGAACCCACCCAAGCTTCTACAAGAAAGCAACTAGTCCAGATGTTTTGGACAGAATTGCAATCAGCCGTGATAATGAAGTTATTAAGAGGTCATTGCCTGAACAAGCAGGTTAGAAGCACCACTAAAAACCTCACAGGTGGTCACATCTGGCTGATGTTTCTGATCCAACCCCATAGAGGACCCACCACCCAAGTGCATACAGCTCAGCCGCATGTTCCTCCCCATTGTGGGCAGATTTCTTGTGCTCACCATGTCTTGATTTCAGCGTTTCCCTGAGGTCCCCCTCACAGCAAACAGCAGCAGAGCTCAGAGCAAGACACAGAGAAGCATTCAAACTGCATAGCCACAGGGAACACATCAAAAGGCACCCTGAAGATCCCACCTCTTTTTCTGCCTGGCAGGTCTGCCTAGTGTCCTTTGATTGGCCAGTGAGTCTTAGCCCTCCTCAGGTTAAAGTGTGCTTCCTATCCAGGACCACACCTACTCAAGATCTCAGGAGTGGTTTGCATTCCATTAACATTTGAAATAAGATATCAAGAGGCATCACACCCCACACAGCCCTAAGGGAGGAACAACATTCCAGCTTAGGCTGGTCAGCTTCCTGCTTCCGCCCTCTGATGCCAGTACCCAGCATTTACCAGTACCTGTGCCTGAGCTTTCCTCAAAGCACTTGTCTTCTTTCCAAAAAAAAAATAAATAAAATAAAATAAAAAAAATAAATAAAAAATAAAAAAAAATAACTAAAACAAACCAAGTAGGTTTTTTTTTTTGTTTGTTTGTTTGGTTTTGTTTTGTTTTGTCTAAATCCTGGGCTCAGGGAAACTGAAGCTCCCTTCTCAAACAACCCCATAAGAAAAGCCAGAAACATAAGGGAAACATAAGGGAAACACTGTTGAGCACTATTATTAGTCAGCACATTTTCAACAGTGGCAAATTAAAAAACAAAATACAGTTGGATTAGTACAGATTTTCTAGATAAGCCTATTTCAAACCATAGAGAAAAATGAATATTTCTATGTATAGAGAAAGGGTAGTTAACAGAATGTCCTTATAAAGGCTGTCAGCCAAGGGGAGTTAGAAAAATCAAGGACTGGTGGATTTCATGTTGCAGGATATTACAGCTGATCTTCAGTGTATACCAGTATATTTAAGAAATAAGTACTTTCTAATGGCAGTTTAAAACAAACAAACAAACAAACAAATCACCTTTGTTTTATAAAATAAAAGAGTACAAGTACCAAAACAAAAGAACTGCTTTTTCATGACACTTCTATAGGTAGGTTGCAAAAAACCCATATAGCCTAGATCAAAAGTGGATAAGAACATATCAAAAGTTCAAGATGAAGAAAGGGTTTCTCACTTCAAAAGGTATAATTAAGAAACATCCCCCAGAGTAAGCAGGGTGAGAGTTAGGGTTAGGGGATTAGGGGGTTCTGGTTAGGATCGGGACAAGGGTTGTTAGGGTTAGGATGCTTAGGAAATTAAGGAGTTAAGATAGGATTACAGATTTAAGAAAAGTCCCAGGGTTAGCCTCAGGGTTAGGGTTAATGTGGCCACCATTACTCTTGAAGGTCCCACTGAGTCAATCGTATCCCTGTTACACAACGAAGAAATGATATGGTTGTGGTCAGTCTCAGGATCAGGTCAAAGGATTTGTTTGTTGCTGTATGTGAACTCAGTTTCTATCTTTTTGCTCATCTGTCTTCCTAGTCCTCATTTTTTATAATATCAAAATCTTTCCTGTCGCAATGAAAGTGGAATGTGAGTTATCCATGAACCTAGAATTCCCAGATGGGAAATATCTTTACATTATTATGAGGTCCTGTTCACAGACAACAGAAAACCACTACTCCTTTAGTTTTTCTAAGTTTCATCTGGGGATCCTCATAAGATGTTCAAAATCATGGGACTTGGTGCCCCTCTTTGGTTATATCATAAGTATTGCATGGGGCATTTGTCTTCACCACATCTTTAGTAAATATAACCAAATGGTACAAGACAAAATGTTCTCCATCATTACTCTTGCTGGTCTCACTGAGTCAATAGGAAGCCAATTGCACAAAATACCACAACTATAAGCTATTCATTTTATATCTTAATGTTTTGTTCTGTTCTTATTCTGATAGCTTCTATTTTATTCACTCAATGGTTTCTCTAAAGAACCTAAAAGTTTATCCATACCACTTCCAAACTAGCATACTGAAAAAGGAAGTGATGACTCTGATATTCACAAAATCAAACAGATAATCAAGGGACAAGTTGCCAAGGGCAAGACCGACTGCTGCCAGCAAAGAATATCTGTGCTACTCTGTGTTGGGTCTCATTGTCAGTTATTTATGCAGCTAATTCCCCTCAGTGATAAAATGACCTTCAGTACTCTTCTGCTCTAGATATGTATGGTTTACTTTCTGTCCAAATTAAAAATATGCTTACTAAAGTTTTTTTGTGAAGTTTTCACAAAATAATCAATGAAAATTATGGAAAAAAATCTTGGACAAGCAATAAACATAAATTTGTGGCTTAATGAAATTTGTCTTTTATTACTTATGTATAGAATATTCACATGGGATCATGGTTTATTCTACACATCTTTTTCTTAATACAAATAGATTAAAAGTAAAGTAAACTGGTTAACTTAGACTAAGTTATTTTTATTCAGAATAAATAAAACTTAAAAATTAATATGAATAGACAAATGTATATTTAATCAATAAATCCCCACAGGTAAAATAAATATGAAATGACATTATGTCTCTGAATCTTTATTTGTAATGGGTAACATGAGGATATATATTTAAATTGTAATGTCCACTTTTAAGTACCTGACATAGGTAAACATACAGATTTGGTCACAGTGGTATCTCTATGAACCCTATCCCAATTCTAGTACACAACATGGTCACTATCCCTTAGGGTTCTAAATTAGTTTTAAAGATTTTTGCTTTCCTAGAGCAGGATTTGTTTTTTATATTGGACATTGTCTTCACTCAATGTAATAATGATACATGAGTGCTTTTGAAAATGAAATATACATGTGTAAATATTTATATAGACAAAACACTTTAATAATTTAAACAATATTTATTTCCCAAAATGCCTCATTAAAAACCAATAAATATACTAAGATAGAAAGATCAGCACAGGGCTTCTGACTTATTGTCTAAATTAAACAGCAACCATTTTCATATCTTCAACTCCCTTGAATTACTATAATCACAGAAGGTCTTTTTAAATGTTATTAAAACTCTGTGAAATGAGAGGACGTGGGTGGCCAGTATTTCCATAACTTGTAGGGGGAATAACTAGTTAGGTCGTGTGAATTTGTCTAAAGATATCCTGAGTAAATTGTTTTTGATGTATAGAATGTACTTCAGGGCTGGAGAGAAGGCTCAGCATTTAAGAGCACTGGCTGCTCTTCGAGAGGTTCTCAGTTCAATTCCCACCAACCACAAGGTGGATCACTACCATATGTCACAGGATCACATGCCCTCTTCTTCTGTGTCTGAAGACAGGGATATTATGCTTCCATACATGAAATAAATAAATAAATAAATAAATAAATCTTTTTTAAAAGAAATGCTTTGTCAATTTTCTTTAGGGAAAAACAAAAATGTTACCTTTTATCCTTTGATAAACTATGATACTTTTAAAATGTGGTGTCATTGAAACTTAGAAAAGGGGAATAAAAATATTTTATTCCCCACTCCTGAATTAATATTCTGACAATAAATTTTGGATTTATTTGTTAAAACCATTTTAACTTATGGTGTTAACATTTAACGGTCTTAAAAAAGAAGTATTTATATATAGAGACTTCTATGTCTTCTACTCTGATCCTATATAGTTGGAGTTAAAGGCCATCCTTTTATCTTCTTAAAAAGCTTTCTGAAAGCACATTTTCTAGAAAGAAAAAGAGCCAAGACTACTGAGTATCACTGGCCATCTTATTTTTCATCCCAATCATTGGACAGAAACAATAATTAAAGCCACATTTTTGTGGTAAATATTATTATTTCTTTATTTTTTTACCACAATTGAATGATAAGGATTCCAAGTAAAAGGCACAAAAGACTTGGTATTTATAATAAGATTTAAAGCACTAGAGTTGGACAGACTATTTTGTATAGTTCCTGTTAATAACTGTGAGGTATCACTTGTCCGCAATGGAGGAGCTAGAGAAAGGACCCACGGAGCTGAAGGCCTTTGCTGTGCCACAGAAGGAACAGCAATGAGTCACCCAGTACACCCAGAGCTCCCAGGGACAAAATCATAAACCAAAGAGTACACATGGAATTACTCATGTCTCCAAACACATCGGCAGCAGAGGATGGTATTGTTAGACACCAAAGGGAGTAGAGGCCCTTGGCTCTGGAAAAACTTGATACCATAGTGTAGAGGAATATCAGAAAAGAGGAGCAGTTTAGGGTTGATTGGGGAGGGGAGATGGCGTAATGGATTTTTGGGGGAGGGGGAACCAAGACAGGGGACCAAATTTGAAATGTAAATAAAGAATATATTATAAAAAAGAAAAAAATGAATAGAAAAAAAAATTGGATACAATGGTCAAAAATGTATCTGGATTATCAAACTTTACTGGGACTAAACAACAAAGAGTTCTGTAACATATGAGAAAGCAAAGTTACAAACAATTGGAGAAAGGAAGAAGAAGAAGAAGAAGGAGAAGAACAAGGAGAAGAAGAAAAGGAAGAAGAAGAAGAAGAAGAAGAAGAAGAAGAAGAAGAAGAAGAAGAAGAAGAAGAAGAAGAAGAAGAAGAAGAAGAAGAAGAAGAAAGAAGAAGAAGAAGAAGAAGAAGAAGAAGAAGAAGAAGAAGAAGAAGAAGAAGAAGAAGAAGAAAAAGAAGAAGAAGAAGAAAAAGAAGAAGAAGAAGAAAAAGAAGAAGAAGAAGAAGAAGAAAAAGAAAAAGAAGATGAGGAGGAGGAGGAAGAGTAGAAGAAGCAGGGGGAGGATAAAGTCTGAAAAATATTTCCAGTAAAATCATAAATGAAAATTTTGCTAAACTAAAGAAGGTGTCTGATAATGTAAGAGAACGATCAAAAATACTAAACAGACTGAGAAAAGGTCCCTTTGCCACATAATAATCAAAACACTAAGCATATAAGATAAGCAAATATTAAAAAAAACTGCAGCAGAAAAATTTAACAAACTAAACAAAACAAAATCTAGAAATGTATGAAATCAGAACTATTAGCTTCATATCCATCTTATTTTTATGGAATTAATTCATTACACACACAATGTTCTCCCTGCATGTATTCCTGCAGGCCAGAAGAGGGCACCAGATCCCATTACATATGGTTGTGAGCCACCATGTGGTTGCTAAGAATTGAACTCATGAACTGTGCAGGAACAGCCACAGCTCTTAACCTCTGAGCCATCTCTCCAGGTCTATTCCTGCTTTCTTCTTGTATATTATAAAAGACAAAAAGATGCTGCATAGTCACAGAAACCACCCATGCTTCTACAAGAAAGCAACTGGTCCAGATATTTTGGACAGAATTACAGTCAGCCATGATACTGAAACTATTCAGAGATCATGGCCGGAACTATCAAGTATGATGCAATCACTAGAAACCTCACAGGAAGTCACATCTGGATGATCATTCCAATCCAACCCCATAGAGGACACACTGCTCAACCACATGTTCCTCTCCATGGTGGGCAGTGATCCTGTACTCACCATGTCTTGATTTCAGAGCTTCCCTGAGGTCCTCTCACAGCACACAACAGCAGAGCTCAGAGCAGGGCACACAGAAGCATTCAAGCTGCACACGCACAGGGAACACCTCAGAAGGAGAAGGAGAGGGTGAGAGTTAAGAAGATCAATCAGCATAAATGTCTGGAAAACATTTCCAATAAAATCCTAAATGAAACTTTCCTAAACTAAAGAAGGTGCCTGTGTAAGAATAGCCAGAGTTATTATAAATATATAGCCCGAGTTAATGTAAAAGCATGCAAAATACCAAACAGATTGGGGAAAAGTCCCTTTACCGCACAATAATTGAAACACTAAGCAACTAAAGTAAAGCAATAAAAAAAAAAGAAAGAAAGAAAAGAAAAAAAAAAACTACTACAGGAATAATTAACAAAACTAAAAAAAAAAAAAAAAACTAAACTAAAAAAAAAAAAAAAAAACAAAATCAAGTTACCCTGGGACCTAGCCTTGCCAAACCTACAGCCTTTGACCCCAGCCAGCTGCAACTTGATCATTCATGTTCCTTGGGAAAGCGCCAGCCCAGACCTCTGTAAACTCTACCAGGTCTTTGTCATGTCACAGCCCAGCCTGTGTCATTAAGGATCAGGATGCAGTTTATCAGCCTGTGAATTCCCTTCCTGTCTCACCAGCTCACAGCCAGAAGCCAGGGCCGGGCGCACAGCCCAGTGATCCATGGCGGCCAGGCTTGGCTTCTGTTCCCACAGGAGGGTCGTGCTAGGAGGCCACTGTCCCCACCTGGAGGAGCACAGAGAGGGTTTGCACTCCTCCCTGCTGCAAACTTTCCAGAGCGGGAAGCCTGTGCTTTCCCGGGCCACTGTTCCTGCCCGGAGCACAGAGAGGGTTTGCACTCTGCCCCACTGTAAACTTTACACAGTGGGAAGCCCGCGTCTTGCCAGGCCTCTCCAAATTCACAGACTGCGTCTGTGGAGACAACAGGAGGATAGCCTAGAGTTACTCCAGAGCTCACAGACACCCGCATCATGGAGCACTATCTTCATCCGAATGCACATGCAAATGCGGTCCCACACAATTCCAGGCCCGGCTGCTCAGAGCCCTGGAAGCTCAGCAATCGCAGCAGTCGCTAAATGCGCGCGCTCACCTCCTTCTGGCCTCTGCCAGACCTCTGACCAACACGCACATTCAAACTCCCAGCCCACTTTCATTCATAAAATAGAAGACAGGAAATGAGGACATTCCAGGAGGCTGGATTCAGGGCTGGAGCTGTGGTGACATCAGGGGTGGTGCCAGCGGTTGCCGGGTGATGGACATACGCCAACGTGGCGCCCGGCAGGGGCTGGGGTGCATGGTCACGGGAGGGGGGCGGGGCTTGGGGGATGTCAGGAGGCGCGGCCAGCGGTTGCTGGGTGACAGTCAGAGAATCCAACATGGCTCCCGCCCAGCGCTGAGATAGATAGGCGAGGGGCAGGGTTGGCGTGATGTCAGGGACAGGGCCAGCAGTCTCTGAGTGACTGACAGTGAAGCCAATGTGACATTTTCACTGAATTTGAAGAAATATATTAATATATGTGTTAAAATTGAAGTATTTGATGTAAAATAATACACATGAAAGTGTACACATAGATAATACATCAAAACTGACAAACCATGTAAAAAAATTCTAAACAAATTGATGGCTTTCATGGAAAATACTTCTTATAAATGTGAAGAAATATACAGAAAATTTATTTTGAATTGAGATTTGGCATTGAAAATAAATAGACCTAAAAAGTAGACAAAGAAAACTAAATGTGTAGGCAAACTCAATTTTAGGAATAAATTGAAAAATAATGTGTTAAATTTGAAAAATCTATTGGAAAATAATAGTGGTAAAAAGATAAATTATTTTACTAAATCAAATACCTAGAAACATTTTCTCATAAAATTCATGATTTTCAAGGAAATTGTTTCTGATATAATTAAAACAATATATAGAAAAGTAGTGTTAAATTGAAGATTTTCACTGGATATTATTCAGATAATTTTGTATCCATAAAAAACATCTCTAAATAATTGAAAAATTAAATAGAAATATTTTCTGATAAAATTAAAGTTTATCTTAACTAATATCTGTAGTGATATTGACGATATATGTGTGTGTTCAAATTGAAGAATTAGTTGGAAAATAATAATAGTAAAATAATAAACATGGAAAATATACCCAGAACATTTTCTAATAACCTAGAAA